>NC_077224.1:63618240-63865044 GCF_024763615.1 Phlebotomus papatasi
ATTTTTTTTTTATGCCAACTTTGGGGGGTCTATCTCTTCTAGTTTAGGAGATATTCGCGTTTAAAGATTTACATACAAAGTATGCCTAAAAAAATTTTTTTTGATGCCAACTTTGGGGGTCTATCTCTTCTAGTTTAGGAGATATTCGCGTTTAAAGATTTGCATACAAAATATGCCTAAAAATTTTTTTTTTGATGCCAACTTTGGGGGGTCTATCTCTTCTAGTTTAGGAGATATTCGCGTTTAAAGATTTGCATACAAAATATGCCTAAAAAATTTTTTTTTTGATGCCAACTTTGGGGGGTCTATCTCTTCTAGTTTAGGAGATATTCGCGTTTAAAGATTTGCATACAAAATATGCCTAAAAAATTTTTTTTTGATGCCAACTTTGGGGGGTCTATCTCTTCTAGTTTAGGAGATATTCACGTTTAAAGATTTGCAAAACAAAATATGCCTAAAAAAAATTTTTTTTAATTCGAACTTTGGGGGCTCTATCTCTTCTAGTTTAGGAGATATTCACGTTTAAAGATTTGCATACAAAATATGCCTAAAAAAATTTTTTTTTATGCCAACTTTGGGGGGTCTATCTCTTCTAGTTTAGGAGATATTCGCGTTTAAAGATTTGCATACAAAATATGCCTAAAAAAATTTGTTTTTATGCCAACTTTGGGGGGTCTATCTCTTCTAGTTTAGGAGATATTCGCGTTTAAAGATTTGCATACAAAATATGCTTAAAAAATTTTTTTTGATGCCAACTTTGGGGGGTCTATCTCTTCTAGTTTAGGAGATATTCGCGTTTAAAGATTTCCATACAAAATATGCCTAAAAAAATTTTTTTTGATGCCAACTTTGGGGGGTCTATCTCTTCTAGTTTAGGAGATATTCGCGTTTAAAGATTTGCATACAAAATATGCCTAAAAAATGTTTTTTTGATGCCAACTTTGGGGGGTCTATCTCTTCTAGTTTAGGAGATATTCGCGTTTAAAGATTTGCATACAAAATATGCCTAAAAAAATTTTTTTTTGATGCCAACTTTGGGGGATCTATCTCTTCTAGTTTAGGAGATATTCGCGTTTAAAGATTTGCATACAAAATATGCCTAAAAAAATTTTTTTTTGATGCCAACTTTGGGGGGTCTATCTCTTCTAGTTTAGGAGATATTCGCGTTTAAAGATTTGCATACAAAATATGCCTAAAAAAATGTTTTTTTGATGCCAACTTTGGGGGGTCTATCTCTTCTAGTTTAGGAGATATTCGCGTTTAAAGATTTGCATACAAAATATGCCTAAAAAAATTTTTTTTTGATGCCAACTTTGGGGGGTCTATCTCTTCTAGTTTAGGAGATATTCGCGTTTAAAGATTTACATACAAAGTATGCCTAAAAAAATTTTTTTTGATGCCAACTTTGGGGGGTCTATCTCTTCTAGTTTAGGAGATATTCGCGTTTAAAGATTTGCATACAAAATATGCCTAAAAAATTTTTTTTTTTGATGCCAACTTTGGGGGGTCTATCTCTTCTAGTTTAGGAGATATTCGCGTTTAAAGATTTGCATACAAAATATGCCTAAAAAATTTTTTTTTGATGCCAACTTTGGGGGGTCTATCTCTTCTAGTTTAGGAGATATTCGCGTTTAAAGATTTGCATACAAAATATGCCTAAAAAATTTTTTTTTGATGCCAACTTTGGGGGGTCTATCTCTTCTAGTTTAGGAGATATTCACGTTTAAAGATTTGCAAAACAAAATATGCCTAAAAAAAATTTTTTTTAATTCGAACTTTGGGGGGTCTATCTCTTCTAGTTTAGGAGATATTCACGTTTAAAGATTTGCATACAAAATATGCCTAAAAAAATTTTTTTTGATGCCAACTTTGGGGGGTCTATCTCTTCTAGTTTAGGAGATATTCGCGTTTAAAGATTTGCATACAAAATATGCCTAAAAAATTTTTTTTTGATGCCAACTTTGGGGGGTCTATCTCTTCTAGTTTAGGAGATATTCACGTTTAAAGATTTGCATACAAAATATGCCTAAAAAAATTTTTTTTTGATGCCAACTTTGGGGGGTCTATCTCTTCTAGTTTAGGAGATATTCGCGTTTAAAGATTTGCATACAAAATATGCCTAAAAAAATTTTTTTTTATGCCAACTTTGGGGGGTCTATCTCTTCTAGTTTAGGAGATATTCGCGTTTAAAGATTTGCATACAAAATATGCCTAAAAAAAATTTTTTTTGATGCCAACTTTGGGGGGTCTATCTCTTCTAGTTTAGGAGATATTCGCGTTTAAAGATTTGCATACAAAATATGCCTAAAAAAATTTTTTTTGATGCCAACTTTGGGGGGTCTATCTCTTCTAGTTTAGGAGATATTCGCGTTTAAAGATTTGCATACAAAATATGCCTAAAAAAATTTTTTTTTGATGCCAACTTTGGGGGGTCTATCTCTTCTAGTTTAGGAGATATTCGCGTTTAAAGATTTGCATACAAAATATGCCTAAAAAAATTTTTTTTTGATGCCAACTTTGGGGGGTCTATTTTATGGGGGGTTCTAGTTTAGGAGATATTCGCGTTTAAAGATTTGCATACAAAATATGCCTAAAAAAATTTTTTTTTGATGCCAACTTTGGGGGGTCTATCTCTTCTAGTTTAGGAGATATTCGCGTTTAAAGATTTGCATACAAAATATGCCTAAAAAATTTTTTTTTGATGCCAACTTTGGGGGGTCTATCTCTTCTAGTTTAGGAGATATTCACGTTTAAAGATTTGCATACAAAATATGCCTAAAAAAATTTTTTTTGATGCCAACTTTGGGGGTCTATCTCTTCTAGTTTAGGAGATATTCGCGTTTAAAGATTTGCATACAAAATATGCCTAAAAAATTTTTTTTTGATGCCAACTTTGGGGGGTCTATCTCTTCTAGTTTAGGAGATATTCGCGTTTAAAGATTTGCATACAAAATATGCCTAAAAAAATTTTTTTTTATGCCAACTTTGGGGGGTCTATCTCTTCTAGTTTAGGAGATATTCGCGTTTAAAGATTTGCATACAAAATATGCCTAAAAAAAATTTTTTTGATGCCAACTTTGGGGGGTCTATCTCTTCTAGTTTAGGAGATATTCGCGTTTAAAGATTTGCATACAAAATATGCCTAAAAAAATTTTTTTTGATGCCAACTTTGGGGGGTCTATCTCTTCTAGTTTAGGAGATATTCGCGTTTAAAGATTTGCATACAAAATATGCCTAAAAAAATTTTTTTTTGATGCCAACTTTGGGGGGTCTATCTCTTCTAGTTTAGGAGATATTCGCGTTTAAAGATTTGCATACAAAATATGCCTAAAAAAATTTTTTTTTGATGCCAACTTTGGGGGGTCTATTTTATGGGAGGTTCTAGTTTAGGAGATATTCGCGTTTAAAGATTTGCATACAAAATATGCCTAAAAAAATTTTTTTTTGATGCCAACTTTGGGGGGTCTATCTCTTCTAGTTTAGGAGATATTCGCGTTTAAAGATTTGCATACAAAATATGCCTAAAAAAATTTTTTTTTGATGCCAACTTTGGGGGGTCTATCTCTTCTAGTTTAGGAGATATTCGCGTTTAAAGATTTGCATACAAAATATGCCTAAAAATTTTTTTTTTGATGCCAACTTTGGGGGGTCTATCTCTTCTAGTTTAGGAGATATTCGCGTTTAAAGATTTGCATACAAAATATGCCTAAAAAAAATTTTTTTGATGCCAACTTTGGGGGGTCTATCTCTTCTAGTTTAGGAGATATTCGCGTTTAAAGATTTGCATACAAAATATGCCTAAAAAAATGTTTTTTTGATGCCAACTTTGGGGGTTCTGTCTCTTCTAGTTTAGGAGATATTCGCGTTTAAAGATTTGCATACAAAATATGCCTAAAAAAAATTTTTTTTGATGCCAACTTTGGGGGGTCTATCTCTTCTAGTTTAGGAGATATTCGCGTTTAAAGATTTGCATACAAAATATGCCTAAAAAAAATTTTTTTTGATGCCAACTTTGGGGGGTCTATCTCTTCTAGTTTAGGAGATATTCGCGTTTAAAGATTTGCATACAAAATATGCCTAAAAAAATGTTTTTTTGATGCCAACTTTGGGGGGTCTATTTCTTCTAGTTTAGGAGATATTCGCGTTTAAAGATTTGCATACAAAATATGCCTAAAAAAATTTTTTTTTTATGCCAACTTTGGGGGGTCTATCTCTTCTAGTTTAGGAGATATTCGCGTTTAAAGATTTACATACAAAGTATGCCTAAAAAAATTTTTTTTGATGCCAACTTTGGGGGTCTATCTCTTCTAGTTTAGGAGATATTCGCGTTTAAAGATTTGCATACAAAATATGCCTAAAAATTTTTTTTTTGATGCCAACTTTGGGGGGTCTATCTCTTCTAGTTTAGGAGATATTCGCGTTTAAAGATTTGCATACAAAATATGCCTAAAAAATTTTTTTTTTGATGCCAACTTTGGGGGGTCTATCTCTTCTAGTTTAGGAGATATTCGCGTTTAAAGATTTGCATACAAAATATGCCTAAAAAATTTTTTTTTGATGCCAACTTTGGGGGGTCTATCTCTTCTAGTTTAGGAGATATTCACGTTTAAAGATTTGCAAAACAAAATATGCCTAAAAAAAATTTTTTTTAATTCGAACTTTGGGGGCTCTATCTCTTCTAGTTTAGGAGATATTCACGTTTAAAGATTTGCATACAAAATATGCCTAAAAAAATTTTTTTTTATGCCAACTTTGGGGGGTCTATCTCTTCTAGTTTAGGAGATATTCGCGTTTAAAGATTTGCATACAAAATATGCCTAAAAAAATTTGTTTTTATGCCAACTTTGGGGGGTCTATCTCTTCTAGTTTAGGAGATATTCGCGTTTAAAGATTTGCATACAAAATATGCTTAAAAAATTTTTTTTGATGCCAACTTTGGGGGGTCTATCTCTTCTAGTTTAGGAGATATTCGCGTTTAAAGATTTGCATACAAAATATGCCTAAAAAAATTTTTTTTGATGCCAACTTTGGGGGGTCTATCTCTTCTAGTTTAGGAGATATTCGCGTTTAAAGATTTGCATACAAAATATGCCTAAAAAATGTTTTTTTGATGCCAACTTTGGGGGGTCTATCTCTTCTAGTTTAGGAGATATTCGCGTTTAAAGATTTGCATACAAAATATGCCTAAAAAAATTTTTTTTTGATGCCAACTTTGGGGGATCTATCTCTTCTAGTTTAGGAGATATTCGCGTTTAAAGATTTGCATACAAAATATGCCTAAAAAAATTTTTTTTTGATGCCAACTTTGGGGGGTCTATCTCTTCTAGTTTAGGAGATATTCGCGTTTAAAGATTTGCATACAAAATATGCCTAAAAAAATGTTTTTTTGATGCCAACTTTGGGGGGTCTATCTCTTCTAGTTTAGGAGATATTCGCGTTTAAAGATTTGCATACAAAATATGCCTAAAAAAATTTTTTTTTGATGCCAACTTTGGGGGGTCTATCTCTTCTAGTTTAGGAGATATTCGCGTTTAAAGATTTACATACAAAGTATGCCTAAAAAAATTTTTTTTGATGCCAACTTTGGGGGTCTATCTCTTCTAGTTTAGGAGATATTCGCGTTTAAAGATTTGCATACAAAATATGCCTAAAAAATTTTTTTTTTGATGCCAACTTTGGGGGGTCTATCTCTTCTAGTTTAGGAGATATTCGCGTTTAAAGATTTGCATACAAAATATGCCTAAAAAATTTTTTTTTGATGCCAACTTTGGGGGGTCTATCTCTTCTAGTTTAGGAGATATTCGCGTTTAAAGATTTGCATACAAAATATGCCTAAAAAATTTTTTTTTGATGCCAACTTTGGGGGGTCTATCTCTTCTAGTTTAGGAGATATTCACGTTTAAAGATTTGCAAAACAAAATATGCCTAAAAAAAATTTTTTTTAATTCGAACTTTGGGGGGTCTATCTCTTCTAGTTTAGGAGATATTCACGTTTAAAGATTTGCATACAAAATATGCCTAAAAAAATTTTTTTTGATGCCAACTTTGGGGGGTCTATCTCTTCTAGTTTAGGAGATATTCGCGTTTAAAGATTTGCATACAAAATATGCCTAAAAAATTTTTTTTTGATGCCAACTTTGGGGGGTCTATCTCTTCCAGTTTAGGAGATATTCACGTTTAAAGATTTGCATACAAAATATGCCTAAAAAAATTTTTTTTTGATGCCAACTTTGGGGGGTCTATCTCTTCTAGTTTAGGAGATATTCGCGTTTAAAGATTTGCATACAAAATATGCCTAAAAAAATTTTTTTTTATGCCAACTTTGGGGGGTCTATCTCTTCTAGTTTAGGAGATATTCGCGTTTAAAGATTTGCATACAAAATATGCCTAAAAAAAATTTTTTTTGATGCCAACTTTGGGGGGTCTATCTCTTCTAGTTTAGGAGATATTCGCGTTTAAAGATTTGCATACAAAATATGCCTAAAAAAATTTTTTTTGATGCCAACTTTGGGGGGTCTATCTCTTCTAGTTTAGGAGATATTCGCGTTTAAAGATTTGCATACAAAATATGCCTAAAAAAATTTTTTTTTGATGCCAACTTTGGGGGGTCTATCTCTTCTAGTTTAGGAGATATTCGCGTTTAAAGATTTGCATACAAAATATGCCTAAAAAAATTTTTTTTTGATGCCAACTTTGGGGGGTCTATTTTATGGGGGGTTCTAGTTTAGGAGATATTCGCGTTTAAAGATTTGCATACAAAATATGCCTAAAAAAATTTTTTTTTGATGCCAACTTTGGGGGGTCTATCTCTTCTAGTTTAGGAGATATTCGCGTTTAAAGATTTGCATACAAAATATGCCTAAAAAATTTTTTTTTGATGCCAACTTTGGGGGGTCTATCTCTTCTAGTTTAGGAGATATTCACGTTTAAAGATTTGCATACAAAATATGCCTAAAAAAATTTTTTTTGATGCCAACTTTGGGGGTCTATCTCTTCTAGTTTAGGAGATATTCGCGTTTAAAGATTTGCATACAAAATATGCCTAAAAAATTTTTTTTTGATGCCAACTTTGGGGGGTCTATCTCTTCTAGTTTAGGAGATATTCGCGTTTAAAGATTTGCATACAAAATATGCCTAAAAAAATTTTTTTTTATGCCAACTTTGGGGGGTCTATCTCTTCTAGTTTAGGAGATATTCGCGTTTAAAGATTTGCATACAAAATATGCCTAAAAAAATTTTTTTTGATGCCAACTTTGGGGGGTCTATCTCTTCTAGTTTAGGAGATATTCGCGTTTAAAGATTTGCATACAAAATATGCCTAAAAAAATTTTTTTTGATGCCAACTTTGGGGGGTCTATCTCTTCTAGTTTAGGAGATATTCGCGTTTAAAGATTTGCATACAAAATATGCCTAAAAAAATTTTTTTTTGATGCCAACTTTGGGGGGTCTATCTCTTCTAGTTTAGGAGATATTCGCGTTTAAAGATTTGCATACAAAATATGCCTAAAAAAATTTTTTTTTGATGCCAACTTTGGGGGGTCTATTTTATGGGAGGTTCTAGTTTAGGAGATATTCGCGTTTAAAGATTTGCATACAAAATATGCCTAAAAAAATTTTTTTTTGATGCCAACTTTGGGGGGTCTATCTCTTCTAGTTTAGGAGATATTCGCGTTTAAAGATTTGCATACAAAATATGCCTAAAAAAATTTTTTTTTGATGCCAACTTTGGGGGGTCTATCTCTTCTAGTTTAGGAGATATTCGCGTTTAAAGATTTGCATACAAAATATGCCTAAAAATTTTTTTTTTGATGCCAACTTTGGGGGGTCTATCTCTTCTAGTTTAGGAGATATTCGCGTTTAAAGATTTGCATACAAAATATGCCTAAAAAAATTTTTTTTGATGCCAACTTTGGGGGGTCTATCTCTTCTAGTTTAGGAGATATTCGCGTTTAAAGATTTGCATGCAAAATATGCCTAAAAAAAATTTTTTTGATGCCAACTTTGGGGGGTCTATCTCTTCTAGTTTAGGAGATATTCGCGTTTAAAGATTTGCATACAAAATATGCCTAAAAAATGTTTTTTTGATGCCAACTTTGGGGGGTCTATCTCTTCTAGTTTAGGAGATATTCGCGTTTAAAGATTTGCATACAAAATATGCCTAAAAAAATTTTTTTTTGATGCCAACTTTGGGGGGTCTATCTCTTCTAGTTTAGGAGATATTCGCGTTTAAAGATTTGCATACAAAATATGCCTAAAAAAATTTTTTTTTGATGCCAACTTTGGGGGGTCTATCTCTTCTAGTTTAGGAGATATTCGCGTTTAAAGATTTGCATACAAAATATGCCTAAAAAATTTTTTTTTTATGCCAACTTTGGGGGGTCTATCTCTTCTAGTTTAGGAGATATTCGCGTTTAAAGATTTGCATGCAAAATATGCCTAAAAAAAATTTTTTTGATGCCAACTTTGGGGGGTCTATCTCTTCTAGTTTAGGAGATATTCGCGTTTAAAGATTTGCATACAAAATATGCCTAAAAAAATTTTTTTTTGATGCCAACTTTGGGGGGTCTATCTCTTCTAGTTTAGGAGGTATTCGCGTTTAAAGATTTGCATACAAAATATGCCTAAAAAAATGTTTTTTTGATGCCAACTTTGGGGGGTCTATCTCTTCTAGTTTAGGAGATATTCGCGTTTAAAGATTTGCATACAAAATATGCCTAAAAAAATTTTTTTTTGATGCCAACTTTGGGGGGTCTATCTCTTCTAGTTTAGGAGATATTCGCGTTTAAAGATTTGCATACAAAATATGCCTAAAAAAAATTTTTTTGATGCCAACTTTGGGGGGTCTATCTCTTCTAGTTTAGGAGATATTCGCGTTTAAAGATTTGCATACAAAATATGCCTAAAAAAATTTTTTTTGATGCCAACTTTGGGGGGTCTATCTCTTCTAGTTTAGGAGATATTCGCGTTTAAAGATTTGCATACAAAATATGCCTAAAAAATTTTTTTTTGATGCCAACTTTGGGGGGTTTATCGCTTCTAGTTTACGAGATATTCGCGTTTAAAGATTTGCATACAAAATATGCCTAAAAAATTTTTTTTTGATGCCAACTTTGGGGGTCTATCTCTTCTAGTTTAGGAGATATTCGCGTTTAAAGATTTGCATACAAAATATGCCTAAAAATGTTTTTTTGATGCCAACTTTGGGGGGTCTATCTCTTCTAGTTTAGGAGATATTCGCGTTTAAAGATTTGCATGCAAAATATACCTAAAAAAAATTTTTTTGATGCCAACTTTGGGGGGTCTATCTCTTCTAGTTTAGGAGATATTCGCGTTTAAAGATTTGCATACAAAATATGCCTAAAAAATTTTTTTTTGATGCCAACTTTGGGGGGTCTATCTCTTCTAGTTTAGGAGATATTCGCGTTTAAAGATTTGCATACAAAATATGCCTAAAAAAATTTTTTTTTGATGCCAACTTTGGGGGGTCTATCTCTTCTAGTTTAGGAGATATTCGCGTTTAAAGATTTGCATACAAAATATGCTTAAAAAAATTTTTTTTTTGATGCCAACTTTGGGGGGTCTATCTCTTCTAGTTTAGGAGATATTCGCGTTTAAAGATTTGCATACAAAATATGCCTAAAAAAATTTTTTTTTGATGCCAACTTTGGGGGGTCTATCTCTTCTAGTTTAGGAGATATTCGCGTTTAAAGATTTGCATACAAAATATGCCTAAAAAAATTTTTTTTTGATGCCAACTTTGGGGGGTCTATCTCTTTTAGTTTAGGAGATATTCGCGTTTAAAGATTTGCATACAAAATATGCCTAAAAAAATTTTTTTTTGATGCCAACTTTGGGGGGTCTATCGCTTCTAGTTTACGAGATATTCGCGTTTAAAGATTTGCATGCAAAATATGTATAGTGTGTATACCCTGTGAATTTCAACTCGATCTGAGCACTTTGGAAAATCCGAGGATTACAATAGGTGTGATTAGAAGGAATCACACCTAAAAAATTGTGGGAATTCCCGTGGGAATTCCGTCTGTTTACATGGGGAGAGGTAAAAAACAAAATTTCGAAGAGCGCATATTATTATTTATTGATTTATAAAACATTCAAAAATTTCTTTGCATCATATAATCTCTTTTCCACAGTACAATTTAATATTTCACATTTTCAGTTAGGTACACAAGATAGACAATGAACAGTAAATATATTTATATATAGGTTTTTTTCATCGTCGAAATAAAACTATATTTAGAAAATTATATATACGTAGAAAAAGGAAAAGAAAAAAAAGAATTTTAGAGAGAAAAATTATTGCACCAACATTGAGCACAGGCCAGATACATTTTATTAAAGAGAGGAGGATTTTGGCAGAAAAGTTATGGGAAATTTTCCCCTGGGTCTTCTTCTTTCTCGTGGTTTTCAGGGGTATTATCTGGGGGATCTGGGGATTGTGATGATGGTGCTTCAGAGGAAGATCTACTGGAGAATCTCTGGTGCATTTCATCGAGTTGATCACTTAGTTCCTCACCACGATTTCTATTGGCTGTCATTTTATCCATTAGTTCTCTGCATTGTGCCTCGAGACGTTGGATTCTCTCGCTTCGTCGACTAGTATAATTTTCTTCTGTGGCAGTGAGGATTCCTCCTTGGGGGTTTGTGGTCAAGTCAGTGGAATTGTTCACCTGTTCTAAATTACACTCAATCATACTCATTTGAGCATCCACAACTGATTTGCATTCTCCCTCATGATGCTCCAATTGCGTTGTCCGCCTTGTGGTTGTCTCTGGATCTGAGGGTGTTGGGATAGTGGTGGTATCGGGAGTGAGACTTGATTCATTTGCATTCTCCTCGACAGTTCGATTATCGCCAAATCGGGTGTGAACACGGTCGAGATGATTACAGAGCTGTGAACCACGATTTCGGTTCTCTGTCATTTTCGCCATAAATGTCTTGCATTCCTCCTCGAGACGTTTCAAACGAGCAGCACGCCTTGCAGTGTAGTCCTCTTCATTTTCGGTGAGAACACTGGTGGATGCATTTGATGTGGATGTGGCTGCATTTTCGACATTCGCAGCATTATTTTCAAGATTGTTCTCAGGGGGTGTTGTAGCTCTTGGTGACGTGTTTTCAACTATTTCTGGTGGATTTTCCTCCTGCACTGATCCACTTATCCGATTGAACATCTCTTCCAGTGTTTCGTTAGATGGATTTTTTTTGTCTATCACTTGTGGGATGATTGTTGGGATTTTCTGAATTTCTTCGTCAGAATCAACATCTCCAGCACTCTTACCATCATCTTCATCATCCTCAGAGACAGGATCATCGCTATATCCACTTTCAGCTGATGCACTTCCATCTTTTCGACTGGCAAATTCACGTCTCAGTGACTCCCACTGCACCTCAGAATCCTCATTCTTTTCCCGGGCTTTTGCCCATTTTACACGACAATACTCAAGTTCCTCCTTAAGTTCCAGCAATAATCTTCGCTTCTGTTGAAGTTGGTACCGCAACACTTGCTCCTGGGTATGCAATTGACGATGCTGACGCTGTAGTCGATTGACCAAATGCCATGTTTTTGTCAGCTCAACACTAACTACACCCAGTCGTTTCTCTTGCGATTCCAGTGTTCGCTCCAAATGACTGTTTAATGTCTTAAGTCGATTTGTTTCCTTTGTCAGGGACTTCTTCTCCAATATTAAGTTCTTTAGCTTGATGTATGTCTTGCTGACACTCAGCACGAGCTGCGGACCCGAGGGTGTCTGCACAGATTTGTAACAGTCCTCATTCTGACCATCTTCCTGAAATAGAAATGTGATTTATTGCATTACATGGTGCTTTCATTTGGTGGACTTTTCTGAGAATGGCGTTTCATCCTCAATTGAACATGGTATTTTAGGAAATGGAATTGTTCTTTGTTCTGTGAATCAGAATATTTTTGCGATTATTCAGAATGATGTGTGCCAATGAAGTCTAGACTGAGACATATTTTTTCATGCGTTTGTGTATAATTTTAAAGAACTTATTACGCAGGTAGACTTTCAAGAAAGATTTTGCAAGCATTTTTCTCAGTAAATATCTTCTATTTTAGAAATTGTTTATCTGAAATTGCGTTTTTAGAAAAGTGATAAATGTCTTATAATTTTAAAGGGTATTTTTTAAAGAATTTTATTCAAATTTAGCTGAGACACGAACCAATTTGAGGATTGTAGGTGCTTATAAATTTTAAGATTTTTTTTTACATTTATGATTGAAGACTCGGGAATATTCAATTCGATTCTTTAATCAAAGCAAAATTAATAATCGTATAATGCTGTTTTTTTATATTCACATTAGCTAAGACTCAATCCATATTAGTTTTCCGTGAATTTTACAACTTTTTTATTTTATATATTACTCTAAAAAAGTTATGGGAAATGTTGAGGTTAATTTACAATTTCCTGAATGCATTTAAGTATATTTTTTATTTCACATTGCAATTGATGATTTTTTTTAATTCTTCTTGTGTACTTTTTATCAAAGTTTATGATATCGATATTTGTTTTCAGTAAAAAAATGTTCTGAAGTTAAGCTAAGACACAATCCTTTTTTTTATTATTTTTTCGATAACTTTTCTAACGTTATATATCGTTTTGTTACGATGAATTGAACGATAATCGTTATAATTATTCCCCATAAAATGATTTACAGTTATTATTTATACTGTTCGAAATTATATGGCGAAGGTGAAAATCTTTTTCATTTTGATGATTTTAATTGATTGATGATTTTTATTTCTGAATGAAAGACGTTTGGTGCGTCACTTTTTGGTGGTCTAAAACATTTTAGACTACAATTGAAAAGAAAAATAGGAGACACTGGGGCAAAATGTCACAAATCAAAAATTTCACAATTTAATATCTTCCAAAATAAAAAGAGAGCGGTCTAAAATTTTTTCCCATAGCCTCTGTAGACAATCATCATTGTCGTAAGTTTCTTAGGATTCGAGCAAGGAATTTATAAAATAAAATTTTTGAAATTATTAACCGTTTTTGAAATATTTACCTTATGGCCTCTACACATTGGGAGCAATTTCTGTCAAAAATTGCTTTTTTGAAGGAAATTCCCTGCAGCGTTGTAGGGGGAAACGTCAAATTTCTGTCAAAAACGCAATTTTTGACGAAAATTGCTCCCAATGTGTAGACGCCTTTACAGCAGATATATATTTTTAATAATAATAATAATAATGCTGGCACGACATTCCATGAAGGAACAAGGCCTTCCCGCAAGGGGATTTCTAGACATGCATTATTATTTTTTCTTGTACGGGATGAGGTTGTCAGTCCCATGCCCGTGGAATCAAGTGCAGTGAAGCTCACTGGATGCAATCCGAACACCTTTAACGCCAGAAAAATTCCTGGTGACCTAAAGGGGATTCGAACCCGAGACACTTGCATCATAGAGCGAGTGCTCTACTACTTGACCCAATGAGTGCCAACCCTCAAAGAATACGAAAAGATATATATTTTTACCTACTTATTTTCCAAAATTGATGCACTAGTGAATATTTCCTAAATGATTTGGGTTCTTTGAATACGAAGCCGCTATCCGTTTTAGCATTTTCTAAAGATTTTTGCTTCAGAAATCCGTTAAAAATTACCACCTGGGGTAAAAAGTAACAAAAGGTATGGGGCAAAAAGTAACAAAAGTCGAAGCAATTTCTGATGTCTCACGGCGAAAAGAAACGTCATTGCCATGTGCCGCCGTTTATTGTTCAGGAGCATTAAAATTCTGTCGAGTTTTACTGAATCTGAGATTAGTTTAAAAAGAATACAAAACACTTCTTTCCATTATTTTTTGTTTAGTTTTTATTCTGCACTTAAGTGACATTTACTCGACAACTCTTAAACAGATTTCGTCAAATTCATCTCGTCATTCGAGACGAAATTAGCCAATTAGCCATTTTCGTCTTTTAAGAATGATTGAATAGAATTTTCTTCCCAAAAAAGACCTTTGGAAAATAACTTGAAAAGTACTTTTCTCGTTCAGATAGAGGCAAAGTTGTCCTACAAAGATGTAGAGGAGTAAATTTCCCATGAAAATATGCGATCTAGGTATTTTTAAATTTACGATTTTAGATTTAAAGGAGATTGTAATAAAGCGAATAAAAAAGTGATCATGATCATTTTACCCAATGCCTGATACTATTTGCCCCAACAATCTTGAGAATGGTCAGAAAATTACCTTTTAGAAAACATCTCGATAAATGTATTTCCTTACAAAATTGGGTAAAATGACTTTCACAAAGTTATACAGTATTAAATTTCCTATGAAACTGTCCTAACTAGAAATTTCTGGGGCACTCGGGTAGCTTTTCAAAAATAAAATATTCGTTTTGTGACTTTTTGCCCCAGTGTCTCCTATTTTTCTCGCTTACGAAAAGCCACAAATCAAGAAGATATTTTGAAAGAATGCTTGTGAATATCCTGATAGAGTGTTTATCGTTCAGTGTATAGTCGGGGTTTCTCTACGTTCTTATGGAATGTTAATCGATATTCTAGCGAAATGTCCATGGACATTCTAACGGAATGTCCATCGACAATAGTGGAATGTCCATAACCAATTTGACAGAATGTCCACGATATTCTAGCGAAATGGTTAGATTCTCTAGAACAGAGGCGTACAAGAACCGTTGAAACCGAATAAACGTCAAATGAAACATGTACGTCAATGGTCAAAACGCTACCAGAACGAACTTATTTTGACGTTTATTCGGTTTTTAACGGTTCTTGCACACCTCTGCTCTAGAACGTCTCTAATTATTCATTATTCCTTTCTTATTATTAAAAAAAACCTAAAAAAAATAGGAAATGATTGATAAATTTGGTAAATAATTTATATACGTTTGCGTCTGAATCTTATATTTGGCAATTTGTTGTCTAATTTTAAACAAAAATTTTGGAAAAAAAACATTTATTTTCCAGTAATTTTCAAAATAATTTTTGAAGGTAGCGCATTAGCGCATATATCTTTGGTAAAACAATTAAATTGGAATTCAACGTTTCAGGTAAATTTTTTTATCATATAATTGTGTGATAAATAACTTAAGATTGTTGCTTTCTTCACAACTATGTTGTCTTTATAGAACTTTCTCAGACTAATTTTGGCTTGAGTGCTACTTAAAATTTTACATAATTTGTGCAATTTCCCTGAGAACTAAAAATAAGGGCTGTAAATTATGATTGTCGTCAATAACAGCTGTGAGAATGCATTTAAGCTTTTCTTGTCTTTTTTTTTTTGGTGAATGGGAAAGTTTGTGAAATAATTGTGTTGAAAGAGAAGCAAGAGAAAATTTATTTAGAATGAGAGAGAGAAGGGGGCGGCGGAAGGAATGGAGAAGAAAAGCAAAAGTTTTTGAGAGTAAAATTACCTGCAGAGGTACAGGATTAATTTTCTTCTGATGACTCAATAATTCCGTAAGAATTCTCCATACTTTTGGCAAATTTCCAATAATTTCCTCAGTACTGGAAATTTCTCTTCTATCGACATTCGAGCATGATGAATTTTCAACAGTTTTCTCATCATTCTCTGTCTCATTGTCTTCTTTCTCCGTTGCTTGTGTTACTAAATCATATAGAACTTTTGGTAGGAAATTATTTGCAATTAGTGATTCTTCGTTATTGGTGATGTTTGAGAGGAGGAGTCGGTGCTCTTCCAGGATTTCCGTCAATTTATCAATATCCAAATTGTCATTTCCCGAATTGAAACCCATTAGCATTCGACCAAATAGTTGATTGATGGCACCATATTCGGTCTGGATAGTCTCAATTTCACACTTTGAATCGACCAATTGATTTTGGGTGATTGAGAGGTCATTTTCGAGTTGGTGAATGTGATTCTCTTGCTCTTGATTTCTATATAAAGGATTGAAGAAAAAAAGAGAAAAAAAGGTTTGATTGGGTGTGAAGTAGTCAAAAAAAAGTTTAATAAAGTTTCTCAGATGGTTAAATTACTTGTCAACTTGTTCTTTCAATCGATTTTCACTGGCAATTAGGCGTTCCCTGAGTGTCTCCATCTCCAAATCTGAAGCTCTAGCTCGTTGTTCGTACAGCACCTTCAAGTTCTTCATGTTGTCCAACTGCCGAATGTACTCATTCCGCAAATTCTCGGACATTATCACCATTTCTCGGTCAGCTATGGACTCCTCGATATCCCTCAATTTAGCTCTAAGCTATAATTAAAGTTGAGAAAAAAAACTCATGATTAGCTTGCTTTAGTTTATGGGAATTGTGATTCATTGGAAATTCTAAGTCCTAGGCATTTTGACTGATAAGGCAATTACATTTTAATTTTTTAATGCATTCGTTAGTTAAATACTCTTTTAGAAAGGTTCTAGGGTAAGTGTGCCAAATTTCGGCATAGTGGCATATAAGCACCGAAGTCCTAAGTTTGAAATGCAATAATTTAAATTCATATTGAATTTTTTGTTACTTCTTTTTCGGGAGGGTTGTGTGGAACCTTGAAAACTAGTTTATCATCTTTGTTTTCTTTAAATCACTTCCTAAAATATAGAAAAATTAATAAAAATATGGGCATTGCTTTGGGTAGTATTCCGGACACTTTGAGTGAAATTCCGGCCACCTTTTTTCTGGCCACATTTTGTAACGCAACAAATAGAAAATTTCAAAATGTCAAACGGAACGAGTTTAATATTTATAATGAATAAATATTTAAAACAAAGATGAATTCATTGACTATTCGAAAATTACATACATAATTTTAATTAATTTATTTCCATGGACGAAATTACACTCAAAGTGGCCGAAATTAGAAGCTGTCCGAAATTTGGCACACTTCCCCTAACTAAGTGAAATTCAAAATATGCTAATGATTTAAAATAGGATTTCAAAGCGTCTCGATTTTACATAATGATTGCAATTATAATACTATGTCCCTGAAATTGTTGTTTACTATTAATTATTTCGAAGAAAGAAAAAGAGTCAATAGAAAAAGCTTTAAGCTTTCCATTTGTGTTTTTTCTATTTTGTCATATTTCTATGCCTATCGGTCCAGAATGGGAATTTTATAATAATATGACAATGTCATATGACTAATTCTCGGGCTTACATTCGGGAGAAGGAAGACATAAAAGGTCGGTAAGTATCGAATGGCTATTACAAGCAACTCTAGAAATTTCTCAATTATTGATATGAGTCACACCTTCGAATAGTTTTGCCAAATTTACCACATAAAAAATTCTAAATTGGTCATATGACATTGTCGTACTGTTACAGAATTCCACTACATGATCGATTTAAATCGATTTACAGATCATATCAAAATTTTGTTGAGAATTGCGTAGAAGTAACACAATTGAATTACGGATTAAAATTATCGATTCATAACAGGTTCATAGCCGATTTGAACCAATTCAGATTTATCTTTTTCATAGTTTTATTTTAAAGATCTTAAACTTGCACTAATTGATTGATAAATACGGTTTCTAAAGTGTTTTAGCTTGAATTCTTCTTCACAATCTTGATAGTCCCGCTGATCCCCTTTGTAACTGCTTCTGGAGAGAGAATGGGGAGATATCGAGAAGTGATTTTCGGGAAAGGTTAAATATCTGATGTACGATATAAGAAATTGATGGAACACCCCCAAATATCGTTTTCCCAATGTCTGCTCCTATGGCGTGGACCGATCTTAAATTTTTGAGAGAGCCGGGATATATGTGTAGACTTAAGGGTTACAAAATGAATCTTAAAATGATCATGGCTCTCGTATTCATTGCTAGAATAAGATTCTGGATGTTAATTTGGAAAGGTCTCGTCAAATGCTCTATCGGAACACTACAAATTTATATGATTTATTCAAAGGGTCGATTAATCGAAAAATCGACTTTAGAATCGATGTTGAATGTCCTCAAAACTTGGACGATATTTCGATGAAATTTTATTTAATGTTTTACAAAATTTTCAACATGTTTTAGAGAAAATGTCTTTAGAGTTCAGATGATAATTGTAGAGCCTGAGTGGTTCAGTTAATACATTAGGGCCTCTATAAGTGAGGCCTGAAATGTATGAGGCAAAGATTAAAGAGGGTCTAATGTACCATCCATTGGACAAGACTCACAATAAGGTGGCAAAGTCCATTAGGACTATGAAGTGGCGGACCTCTACAGAGGATCACAAATGTATACAAACGATTTCAGTTCACTCCCACCCATCATCTTGTTATTTCCACTCGAATGCCACAAAGTCTCTTGTTCGAAATATGAAAAGAAATGTCAATGCATTGACAATGAATTGCCTAAAACAAGAGAGGTTGGTGCAGAAACGTGTTCGACATAAAGAGATCGATTGATACAAATACACATTCACTGCAACTGATCCAACCAAGGCTAGTCTGCCGGAACCGATAGAGTTTAGAGCCAACCAAATAAATAACCAAATAAACTAAATAAAATTAGACAAATCTTAATCTTAAAAATGGTAGTTGTCCTTATGGTTGGAAACTATTTGATGTCTTGATCGAGATCTCTCTATTCGAATTCAGTAATCTTGGAACGCGTGGAATCAGTGTTCAAAAAAGTACCATTCAATGAAACCCTAAGATCTTTGACATCGGTTGCCGCGGATAAAACTCGGAGGTTTTCAGAGTTAAGTTTTCGATTATAAATTAGAAATTTTGTTACTTCATCTGGACTAGATAGAGGTATTCTTGACAATGACCTTTATAAGGATAATCTCGTTTGAAGTCAAGAATATTCTAATAGCGTTCTTTTACTGTTCGTTTAAAGATTCCAAATGAAATAAGAAAAGAACCAAGTTTTCAAAAAGTTTAGAAAAATAACTAAATACCAATTTAAAACAATTTAAGAAAATTGAAATATCTCCTTGAAATCGGTATTATACCCCCCAATTCTGAAATAAAGAATGCTTAAAGATTTTAAAGGTAAACATTTAGTCTTGAAATGAAAAAGTCTTATTTAGAGTTAAAGACTATTGATGTTTCATCCACTAATTTTTCCACAAAATTTTCTGCATTTAAAGCTTTAAAAGATCGTCCTAACCAGTTTAAAAATTAAATAAATCTTTATAGAAATTTGACACTTTACAAATAAAGACAAGATTAAAGATGTTTATGTTTAAAGATGTGAATACGAATCAGTCTTTAAGATCTGATTTAAAGATTCATAGTTTAAAGATTCATCTCAGAATTGAGGCGATCGTTTATTAGGACTGACCATTTGGACTCTCTATGGGAACTGGTAATTTTCGGAATCACGTACGGCACAAAAATATCTACCGTTTAAATATGAGATCGATGGGAGGTAGTAGACCAAATCGCAGCGTCACAATAGCTGTGATTTTGAAAGAATCACACTTAATAAGATGATACAGTGACTAAAGTTGCATACATTTCTTCAACAATGCACTCAAAGTTAATTTAGAATACTTGCAATTAAGTCACCCAGTTGTCACGAGAATATACAAACTATATAATTAATTTCAAATGCAACTCACTTGGTTAACTTCAGTTTCCCGAATTTCCATCAGTTGTTTACTTATTGTATTCACCTCCTTTAGTGAGACCACCTGTCGTTTGATTGCACTCAACTCTGATGTCAATGAGAGAACGTTTGCATTTGCTAATTGCAATTCATGTTGGGTTTCTGCCAAGTTGGTCTTGATGCTTGTGACGTGATCATCATCATCATCCTGTTGATGGTCACTGTCGTCTGGAGATGCCACAATGGTTGATGATGTACACATATCAGCTGATTTTGCATCTAATTCATCATCAAAATCCACTTTAAGTCCCGCATTTTCAATTATATCCCTCAATTTGCTATTTTCACGCTCCAATTTGGCAAATTTTTTGCGAAAATTCGATAAAACTGTCTGACGCTGTTCACGCTTTTCACGTAGATTCTGCCTAAATTCCTCCATTTCGGATTCACGAGAACTTTTTTCACAATTTTTCTCACTATTATCACCCATATCTGCTCCTTTGCATCACTTTAAGAAGAATCCAAACACTTTGAAACTACAAAAAAGAACAAACTTTCCTTTAGGAAAATCTCTCTTGGATACCAAAGAAAAAAAAACTTCTATCTTCTTGAATAATGTCTGCTCTTTTAAAGTATAAATCTTTGTTTAAAAGGCGTGTTCTCTCGATGAAAATTCACCACATTCTGAGCGAGATGAAATGAGAATAATCTCCTATGGATGTGGAAATTCTGTATTGGGAAACTCGAGGGATTTATATTTAGATTTTCTACGTTAGTCACGATGACTGTGTGGTCGATGGTCTTATGGCTGAACACATTTTGGCGTTTTTCCTGAACATCGAACCACACTTTTCCTCGTGTCTCCGATGCGCAAAAGCAGCACACTTACCTCAAGTTACACTCCTGATTGAAATTTAGAGACAAGGGGATTGTGCTTTGTGTTGAAGTCTCCTATTGTTAGTCCTAGTAGAAAAGATTGCGCAGCACGTTTATGTCCGAGTAGCAAAATGTTGCTATAAATTTGTAAATTAGGTCATGAGAACGTTATTCCCACGTCATTGAAATTACTTAGGATAACCCTCAACTATGGGAACTCTTACCTCAAAACTACGTCATTTTTACGTGAATAATACGTCGTCAGTCTTTTGAATATTGTGCATTTACAGGACTAACATAATTTTTGCTAGGCATACATACGTCAGTAAAACGTAAGTTTAGCAATTATTACACTATCTTAACTTCAAAATTACGTGAAATAAATACGTCAGAACTGTCAGAAAAGATAACGTTAGTCTCTCGAAAGGTTTGCTAGGAGGACTTACGTAATTTTCTGTAGGTGAGATTTACGTAAAAAACGTAAGGTTTTGCAATTGCGATTGCCACTCCATTTTTTCTCGTTGGTAATGCTGTAGTGCCGTGGTTTTTTAGAAAATTGAAAATTTTTCTCCAAGTACACGTCCACCTCAGGAAATCCTCCAGTCGGATCGGTCCAGCGGATAGTGAATAACACAGGGTGTTGGCACCAAAAGTATTTATTTCACTTCTTGAATTACAACCAGTGATCTCAAGAGAAGTCACTGGCAACTGAACAATTATACTAATTTCGGCAGCCCTTTTATACCATAATCTCAGCTATATAAGACACTGTTCTCCAATCATTGAACCCTATTTTTCTTACTGTTGTTTGCGATATGCCCTTTTTTATTTTACTATTGGTTGTGTGCTATTTTTGTCTCTATTTTTTGTACTGCACCTGCACCCACGAAATGTGGACATCTCATAAATTATGATCGTAAATCATCTCTGCGCGATGGTCTCTTATTTTTTTTTCATTCTCCAAGTGAGAATTCCTCCATCGAACTCTTTTTATTTCTCTTTGGGTTTGATCTTCGTCAACTCCCATAAATTATCTTCGCAGAGTGATCCATAGAATATGGATCATTACAAATCATCTTAAATTCCGCCCAATATTCTTACAGAGTGATCCATAAGATTTGGATCACTACATTCCTTTCCCCTTAGAAGAAGGAGGTTCAGGTGTTTCTCTGTTTTCTCTTCTATTTTTTTTTGGAAAAAGGTGTCTTTCACATTACATTTATATTTGAGATTACATAATTGTGTTTACAGTTCATATATTTATGGCTGCTGTTACAATCATTTGGTTTACTTTTTTTTTTATTATTTATGTAGAGGTGTTAGTATAATATAATATATTGAAAATGTTGAATATAAAATTTGGTTAGCATATGATTACGTATTTTTTTGAAGTATAATGTCTTGAGATTAATGTGTCTCTTTTTATAACTGATAAGAGTATGGTTTTCCCTGATACATATGTTTTATTATAAGTATGTGATACTATGTAATATGCATCTAAGGAATTTTATGTAGTTACAGCTTTGTAGTTGCAGCAGAGAACTCGTTTCTTTTCAAATTGAAAGACTTTGAATTTTTACCAAAACTTTCGACTATTGGTTTGGGTCTTCCTCGCTGGTAATTACAGTCATCTTACAATTTGAAATTTTGTCTTTAGTCTGCTAACAATACACTTTGGCACTTTATCATTTATTTGAGACTTTTTCATTAATTTTAAATTATTTCATAACAAATTTTCACTCTTCGTTATAATGTCTTTGTATAACTGATATTTGATAATAATATGTGATAATTTGTTTATAATTTGAAATAATATTTGATTATAAAATTTTTGATTATACATTCTTGTGATAAAAATTTTCTTTTATAATTTGTATATATATATAAATATGTCCCGGGGGACCTCCTCCCCCCGTAAAAAAAAAGCATTTATGCTTTCACATATCTATATATATATATTTACATTTATGTATATATTACTCCTGTATACTAATGTTTTCAACTATCTCCTCTAATTATATTGAGATTTTGTTTTTCTTTTTTCTCTTTTTTGGTCCGAATTTGGGCAGTTTATAGCGCATCCAGGATTAATCCAGATTATATAGAAAAAAAAATTAAGCGAATACATCGGATGATTAAGCGATTCTTATTTAAAATTATTGAATTTTGAATTTGCGTACAAACAAGCTTTCATTATATTGTTAAGCTGCGTAGCACTACTTTTCTAAGTAGCATTTCTATTGTAATTCTTTTCGAAAATTGTTTTGAAAACTGTTCCCTAGAGATGCTGATTAGTATGTTTACCAATGGGTGACATTAGCTCTGTAAAATGCGACCGATTTTAGTGTAAATTTTTCCTTATTTTCGCACACATTTCACGAGATATCTTCAAAACTACTTAGGTTGCCAATTTCGGGTTTTCGGTTGCCTATTCAATATTAAGTTGGCTTTTATTCTGCATTTATATTTTTTGCTAAATTATTATATATTGACAAAAAACAGCTAATAAACCCAAAAGTTTTTTCGGCGTGCTAGAAACATATGGGAAACATAGGAATTGTCATGCCCCTGATGTTTATAGTTATTTAACCCTCACGCATCTTTTGGGATTCTGGGTGCCACTGTGTAATAGTGGAAAAATATAGATGTTCTGGGAAAAACATTTTTTTTTAATTATTTAGAAATAATCAAATTCTTGTGGATGATTACAAAAGGATGCTTAAATTTAAGACCTTTTTTTTAGAATCCGAATAAATTCTGGGCTAAAATAATCTTGATAAAATGATGAAATGGGTATGCAGGATATAACAGCGATCGAGAAGAGTTTAAGCAGCATATAACTGCGAGGAGTTTAAGGAGGATTTAGTGAATTTTATTTCATTCAAGTGTTGGAGAATAATAATAATAATAATATATAATGCTGGCACAATATTCCATGAAGGATCTAGGCCTTGCCACAAGGAGATTTATAGACACGTTTTATTTTTTTTATACGGGATGAGATTGTCAGTCTCATGCCCCATGGAATCAAGTGCAGTGTAGCTTACTGGATGCAATTCGAACATTTAATACCAAGAAAATTCCTGGTGACCTAAAGGGGATCCGAACCCGAGACACTTGCATCATAGAGTGAGTGCTCTACCACTTGACCCATTGAGTGCCCATTGAAGGTGTGGGAGAATATATGAAGTTAAATGCTATGTTTGAGTTAATATTTTTCGTAGTCGGGGAGTTCAGGGGTAGGTTTTGTATCTTTTTTTGTTTAGCAGAAACATTTTCTAAGAATACAAATGACTCGGATAAGCATGTGAGCAATATTCCGATAATTGAAACGACAATAGTTTTATTATTATTTTTCTTGGATGCTTCCAGACTTTTGAAAATTCAAAAAGTATTTGGTAAACTTCTTATGTCGTCAATTTGTTTCTTTAAGATTTTGAGATGCTTTTCTTTTTAACTAAAAATTATTAGTATCCTTTTATAGGAAAGTCCATGTAGAAGGCTTGTAATCATTTATTTGTTAAATGGTGTAGAAAACGTTAACAGAATTTACAGGGAACAGATGTTAGCGATGGACGTTATCATTAACTGCTTGGTATCTATTTTATGCAGGAATTTTTTTTACTGGATATGCAATAAGTTTTGTTTTCTGACTGCAGGAATATTGAATTAAAGTATCATCTTTTACGATACACTAAATCTAAATCTTGTATCTGAGTCCAGTAATTTCTTTCAAAGGTGTTGGATACACTATCATGGTCATTGGTTAGTTATTATTTCACGAAAGGGTGCGTGAAGTGGGTAAACTTTTTTAAATTGTATATACGGGTTTTCTCCAGTACAATACGTTAATTGAACTGTTCTGTCTTCAAGGTAAAAGATAGTAATATTTTCGGGTAACTGATATCATTTATTAGTTATAGATTAAGATTGAAGCAAAAATTCTTATGTGTTATGTTTTACTGAAATTTTTATATAATTTAAGAATTTTTATTCCATTGTATTATTGCAAACTTAGCTCTTGATTTTGATAGTTTTGAATATTTTCGCAAATATGAGAAATATTTCTGTATAAATGTATTTTTTTTTTGAGCTTCAGATACGAATCCGGATTTTATATTGAAAATCTTTAATTTTTATATGACTTCATATAATATATGAAAATGAATTTATAAAGCATTGTACCTTACAGTACTTCCGATTTTTAAAACAAATGAAAGAAGATGACAAATAAAGCTTCACTTTTACAGGTGAACTTTTTTTTTATTGCAATTCGATTTTATATTTTATTATTATTGTTGGAAACGAGAGCGCTAACTGGCGAATGAATTTGAAAGTTTGTTATTGTTATTGTCAGGAAAAAGAGTTATTTGACTATGTAGGTTAATAGAAAATTGAAAGAATTTGAAAGGTATGGCGATAGAATGAATTTTGTTAACTAAATTAAAGGTTGTAAACTCGTAAAATAGCTTGAGATTTGTGGAAGCAAACGGAGTCCATTAGAGATTTAAGTAAGAATTGAATTATCTAGTCTGAAGAAATTAATTGAAATGTGGGTTTATGTTGTAGTGACAATCAACGCGCAAACTAGTTACTCAGTAATTGAGTCAGCCGCTATTCTGTTTCAAGTCATCGGAGTTCATCACGAGTGAATCCAATGAATCCCTTGATAAAAAACAAATATGCCTTACTAACTCTTGAATTTATTTGACCCAGAGGACTTGGTCCTTAATAATTTTTATTATTGAAAGAAATGTCATACTTTAGATTTGAAAATACATTTGATCTTAGAACTCTTCTCACAAGAGAGAAATTAAAACGGTATTACTTAAATCTGAAATTCCAATATAAGTTAGCTATAAAATAGGAAACTTCTTTTTTTTTTTAATATACTTTAATGAAATAAAGTGATTGAAGACTTGTGTAGTATCAATTCTTACTCACGGATTGCAAAAGTCTTCGCAACATCCAGACATTTTTGAAAGCTTTAATGATTTTGCTAGTGTTTCTAAAATCTTTTTTGGAGAGATTTTTTTTAAAGTATATTTGTTTGAATTTCAGTTCGATTTATTTCAGGTAGAATTAAATAGAGTTCTCGGAAAGGTAAAATGTTTTTCGATACAATAATTTTGTACGATGGTGAGGGTATGGAATATGTCTTCATATTCCACAGTGGCGGAGATTGGAGTTTTACATATGATATATTGTCTCTCCTTTTCTTGGTTGTATGTGATAGGAGTGTTATGTTCTAGAGTAGTTAATATATCATTTATAACTTTGGGTTTTATATAAGGAAAGTGTGATGGTTCACTATTTTCTGGTAGAATGAGAAGAATATTCCCTTTTTCTGCCAATGAGAGAGTCTCATCTTTTCTTTCGTTTACTATTGGCGTTAGATTATGGTCTCCGAGGTCAATGAATTTTTGGTAGACTTTATTTCTATTTTGATCTTTTGTGGATATATTCGTTTCAATCGTTTTTTTCTCATCAATAATTTTTTGTTGTGAACGGGTGACTGCGTATATATTAATAGTTTCTTGGGCGTTTGAATTCCTGGATAGGGCGTCTGCTACAAAATTTTCTTTACCTTTTTTATATTCAATCTTGAAATCATATTCTTCTAACTTTATTCGCCAACGAAGAATTCTACTAGTGGGATCTTTAATGCTGTAAATCCAAACTAGTGGTTTATGGTCTGTTTCGATTCTGAATTCTTTTCCCAGTAGGTACACACGATATAATTTGCAGAAATAATATATAGCTAATGCTTCCTTTTCAATGGTAGAATAATTTTTTTTCGGCTTTGTTCAAAACTCTACTTCCGTAAGAGATGGGATGTCCGTCTTGGGATAAAACGGCTCCAATTGCAGAATTGCTTGCATCCGTGGTCAGAGTAAATGTTTTCTTAAAGTCAGGAAATTGGAGGACAGGACTTGATATTAGTTTTTCTCTTAGAGAATCGAAAGCCCTTTTACATTCCCCATCCCATTTAAATTCTACGTCTTTTTTTGTTAGATTAATTAAAGGAAGAGCTATTTTCGCGAAATTAGGGATAAATCGGCGATAGTAAGATGCTAAACCCAAAAAGGATCGTATATCTCTTACCGTTGTAGGTATGGGATAGTTTTCAAGAGCTTTTGTTTTTGATGGATCAGTTTGTAAGCCACTATCAGAAATTTTATATCCGAGATATACTAATTCAGTCTTTAAGAACTCACATTTATTTGGGCTTAGTTGTAAATTGAATTCTTTTAATCTTTGAAATACCCTTCTCAATTTATTAAAATGGTTTTCTATCGTATCCGAGAAAATGATTATATCATCTAAATATGCCATGCAGTCATTCTCCAGTAAGTCTCCCAAGACGTTTCGAATCATTCGGGAAAACCCTTAAGTTTTCTGTAACAAGAAGAGATTTTCAAATGTGAAACTTCTTGAGAGGGTTAGTGTTAAAAATATTGCTTTGGTATTGTTTGATTCCTGATTTGTTCTTAAAATGTTCACTACACCATTGGAAATTATCAATTCTTCCATTTGCGACGGCGGAATTTCCACTTTTCAGACCCGAAACTATCTTTAAAATTCACATTTTTGTAAGGTTTGGGTATTTCTTTTTGATTTTGGCTGTGGAGTTGTTCATGATTAGAAGATTTTAATTGATGTGGAGTTTTTTGAAAATTTGAATTGGGGTGATCGTAAGAGGACATGCTTAAGTCCTTATTAATTGCATGAATATTGGAAGCTTTAGGTATCTGTTTGAAACTTTCAGTTATGAAATCATCTTTCATGTGGTTTTCAACCTTTTCAACAAACAAGTTTCTTATGTCTTCAATTGTTTCATTTTCTTCAATTTGTTCCTCTAAGAAATTCTTATCAAATATTTTCGTAAATGCATTGAATTCCTCATTATACGTTCTTATTTGCTTAATATTATTCTGTTTTTCTATTTTACAGAGCTTTTCATCAATATTCATTTCATTTTGAATATTAGTTTTCATTTTATTTTTATATTTTGTTTCATAGTTTTCTGTGTTTGCATTATCATCTGATAAGAATATCTCAGGTATTTTAAAATTGTCGTTAAACTTAACAATGATGTTTAAATTTCTGAAGAAAACTTGTCCGTCGTCCATATCTACAATTGCATTTAATTGAGATAGGACATCATACCCAATTATACCATCATATATAATGTTGTGTCCAAGAGGTAGAATATTCACTGTTATATTAAAACCAGGCGAATGATCGTTAAACCACATTGAAAGGTTAGCTGAACCGATTGTTTCAGTAGATCCTTCGGTAATTCCAATATATGGAAGTAATCTGGTATTTTTATTTAAACAATCTGCTTTTATAAGAGAAGATCGAGTACCAAGATCAATTAATAAGGTTAGGGGTGCATAATTTCTTGAATCTGTACAATAGACTTCGATGAGTGGTACAGTTTCTGCATTGTTGACTGAAGAGATGGAGTTATTAATAAATTTTTCTGGCCGTTCATTTATTCTTGGGCTGTCAACGCTTTCCCAAGCGGCCGGGATGTGTTTAAAGACATCTTCTCATTGTAAGGAATAAAGGAAGAATGACAATGATAGTCTTCGAAATATTTTGGCGGGTAATATTCTTCACTCAGATGTTCGAAAGCCATATAAGCCCCTATTGTATTTCTTTTGGGGTTGCTTGGATAGAACGGTGTTGGGTCTACCTGGCTACTTCTTGGTTGATCATTGTTATAGGGGGGTACTCGTTGATTAGAGAGATGGTTTGAAATATTTCTGAACGGTATTTGTGGAACGAAAGCATGATTGCTTATATTCCCGCTTTTGTAACTGGGTTGATATTGGGACTCAATATTGTTCCCCGTCATTCTTGGTACAAATGACTTTGGATACATACTTTCAGCGATGTGTGGGTAAGAATTCCGAGTGTAGTTATTATTGTAACGGGTGACTCCGAAATTTAGGGACATATTCTGCCGCGGAATTTCGTTACTTTTGTCAATCTCGTTAATTGAATAACCCGCTCTTCTGAGACGATTCTCAATCAAAACAATCGCGTGTTGTAAGTTATCCTTCTTTTCAGCACGTATTAAAATTCGTATCTCTGGGTCAGCTATTGCATTTGTTAATGTTTCAACTGCAAGAGCATTGAGAGACGTTTTAATTTTCTCCGGGATGTTTTGTTGCCCAAATTCAGACGCATATGCATTGATGGCAATATTGAGACTTTTTTGAATTCGTTGCATGAATTGCTTGAATGTCTCTTGGGATTCCTTCTTACATGTGTATAAGTTTTCCCTTGCCTCATCTATCCCTATACTTCTATAAATAGTATTCAATATATAACCTTTGAGTTGGTCATATTTGTCTAACACACTATTATCATTGATTTCATCATATATTTCTACACTCATTTTACTAAGTAATAATGACGTGAAATATTGATCCATTTTTGGATCTTTTTCAATATTGTATAGGGAATAAGTAATGTCCGCGTTCTTAAAGAATAATTGTATCGACTTACGCGTGAGCTCTGGAAATGCTGCCACACGTTGATCCAGCCGCATGAAGGGTGCTCCGATCTTGAAGTCTTCCTGCATGATGGGGCTTGGTGTATGGAACTCTTCTTGAAGAATATCAGTTGTCTGCTTCGACTCTGTAGTTTCTTCAGGTAGAGGGCTCACTGGTTCTTCCAAAGATGACGTTCGAGACTGACTATGTAGCTCTGGCTCTTTCTTTGGAATGGGGGTGCGATACAAGCTTCGTCCGGGCTGAATCTCGGAGTATTCCCAGAAGGCGAGTTTTTCAGGAGTTTTTAGTCTCTCCCCCTCAGGTTCCTTCTGGTCAGAGGGATTTTCCGCTGGAAGGCTTATCTGGCTGGGAAGTAATTCCTTCTCAGTGCTTCTCTTTCGGTTTTCCTCTGCAAGTTCCTGGCCTTGAACGACGTCACACTCAATATTTCTATTGCGAAGTTCAAGAATTTTTGGCTCAGTGGGCATCTTCGTGCTGATAGGCCCTTGGGAGCCTCTGGTCTTCCTGTCTATCGGTTCGTTGTCCTCACGGGGTGAAAAGGTATTTTAATCACTTTAATCACTTCCCGGGCGAAAACACCAATGTAGTGCCGTGGTTTTTTAGAAAATTGAAAATTTTTCTCCAAGTACACGTCCACCTCAGGAAATCCTCCAGTCGGATCGGTCCAGCGGATAGTGAATAACACAGGGTGTTGGCACCAAAAGTATTTATTTCACTTCTTGAATTACAACCAGTGATCTCAAGAGAAGTCACTGGCAACTGAACAATTATACTAATTTCGGCAGCCCTTTTATACCATAATCTCAGCTATATAAGACACTGTTCTCCAATCATTGAACCCTATTTTTCTTACTGTTGTTTGCGATATGCCCTTTTTTATTTTACTATTGGTTGTGTGCTATTTTTGTCTCTATTTTTTGTACTGCACCTGCACCCACGAAATGTGGACATCTCATAAATTATGATCGTAAATCATCTCTGCGCGATGGTCTCTTATTTTTTTTTCATTCTCCAAGTGAGAATTCCTCCATCGAACTCTTTTTATTTCTCTTTGGGTTTGATCTTCGTCAACTCCCATAAATTATCTTCGCAGAGTGATCCATAGAATATGGATCATTACAAATCATCTTAAATTCCGCCCAATATTCTTACAGAGTGATCCATAAGATTTGGATCACTACAATGCCACCGCCACTACACTTTCTACCGCGCTCTATATGTAAAAATACGTGATCGTGGAAAATGCCATTATTAGTCCCACTTTCAATTGTGAAAACTAATTACAAATAATTCTATTTATTAGAGAGCTTCTTTCAATGAAATGTCAATAAGAATCCTTATGGGAAAGAGCTTTAATGTTTTTAAGACTGGGGTAAAAAAATCAAATTGAAAATCTTAAATTCGATATCTTCCAAAAGAGAAGAAATCGAGACAATTTTTACCAAATTGCCATAAACCTCATTAAACGTCCAAGGTTTTTAAGAAATTAGTGCAATTTAGTAATTTTAATGCGATTTGCTAAGATTTTTAATCACTACCTTATAACTTCAAGTTATACAGATCCTTCAATTCCTAAATTCGAATTTTAGGCCTATTAAGCGGTCTTCAGACTAGACGTTTAGCCCAGTTCCAGGTTTCAAAATCCTTAATAGCGAGCAATTTTATTGCTTTTTGAGAACCTAATAGGTCATTTATCTTTATTAATCCAATCCTAAGTTAAATTTTTCCAAAAAAATCATGATTGATAAGAAATTAGAGCAGTTAAGCCATATGTCTAAGCCTTAGGTCTGAAGACCGTATTGGTCTCCGTCCTGTTCTCTCAAAAGCTTTTGAATTTATTCTACGTGAACAAATCTCACAACATCTGACCGCAAAAGAACTCCTTTGTGATTTTCAGTTGGGTTTTCGTAAAGGTACTACTTCTGCTCTTCTCTACTACTTCTGACACCTGTTTACCTATAGATCGTGGTCGTTTTGTGATTGTAGTTCTTCTAGATTTCACTAAGTCTTTTGATAGTCTTCTTCACGACCTCCTTTGCTATAAGTTGTGTAGTCTCTTCAAATTTTGTTCTTTTGCAATTGCCCTCGTTCGATCATACTTTACTGATGGTAGATCACATATTGTCAGATTTGGTGATGAAATTTCACCATCTGCATTATTAAGTTATGGTATTGCTCAAGGTCCAATTCTTGGCCCTCCGATGTTCTCGCTCTTTATTAATGATTTATCTCCAGTTTTCTTGATCATCTTTATGCAGATGACCTTCTAATCTATGTGAATGGTGATCCTGCTAATTCACAGGATACCTTTGATCTCGTGAACTCCAATCATTCTAATATTGAGCACTGGACGTCTCTGAATGGTTTGCTTTTAGAGTCTAAAAAGTCCCAATCTATCATTATTTATAAGAAAACTCCTTCGTTTGATTTTTATCCTTTTATTCCTTCACGGGGAAAATATTCCTATTGTAGATCAGGTTAAAAACCTCGGAAAAATCTTCAATTTAACTATTCTTTGTATACCTTAGGCGCTTCCGGGATATAACACCTTTCGACACTCGATTGCTCCTCGCTCGAGAGCTTCTTCTTTCTTTCTTAAAATACTTGTGTCAAATATATTTGTGGCTTATATCGCTGGGACCATATCACTCCCCATCCCATAGAAATGGATTTATTGTCTGAGACGTTATTTCTCACTTAAACTCAAAAGTTGTGCTGTTTTTGTTCTATTTCTTACTTTTTGGGTCTCCTGAGTACCTGACATCTCTTCTGGTGAGGGGTGGAAGATTCGGCCAGGGTTCGGGAACTCATAGTGCATAAAGTCAGGGCTGATTGTCTATGTACTGGTTATTGTTTGTAAAGGGCGTTGTGATTTTCAACGCAATTCCCAGTGAGATGAGTAGGTCAGCGGTAGGTTGCACACAGAACTATCGTCGCGAATCGGTCAAGCTTCTGCAGTAATGAGGGAGAGGAAGCGTGGTGAGGGAGGCTGAGCTTAGTCGTTCGACTGAATTATCGGTTTTCAAAGCTCGGTTCATTCTTATTCTGACCTATAATCATGAGATTTGGGCGGTTTGGGTTATGACTGAAAGGATAAGATCGCGAGTACAAGCTGCCGAGATGAGGTACCTCCGGGCGATTAAGGGAATTACTCGTCGAGATCGAGTAAGGGCCTTGACAGACCTGTGAATTAGCTGAGAAACGGCTTATCGTAATTATATTCGATATAATGGTTAAACTTCATCTTCATCATTTTCCACTAAGTCGTGTCTCGGCTTAGGTCGTAAGTGTGTCTAGGGCATAAGGAACGCAGCCATTAGTGAGGAGCTAAGAGTTGAAGAGTTGCTTCTTCGTGTTGAGAGATCACAAATTTGATGGCATAGACATGTTCAACGCATGAATGAAGAAAAATTCCTCAGAAAGGTACGCAAGCCATTGTGAGGAGACGTCGACCTCGAGACAGACCTAGGACAAGGTGCCTGAATCAAATTCAGAATCTTGCCTTAGAGTGCCTTGAGATCGAACCCGATCACGAATATCTTTCTGAAGTGGCGGAGGATCAACAAGCGTGGGCTGCTAAATTGAATGTCATAGGCCTGCGACCCCAATAGGGATAAGTGGTTGAAATGATGATGGTCAGCGGATGGGATTCGTCGTTTTTTTTCAAGCTGAATGAATCTTAAAGAAGCATCTTTTCATATTTTTTTCGCCCCTTGTTTTCTTTTTCTTTATTTTCTTTTGTTATATTTATTATTTTTCTTTTCATTTTTTTTTATCTTTTCACAATTGTAAGAGAGATAAACCTATTTTGTGATTGTCTGTTCTATTTTATAAGAATTTTTCGTCTTCAGGCTATAATTGTTGCGTGCATTATATTTATTAGATTACCAGTATATCCCTAATGCGGAGGCAGTCAAAATCTCGAATGATCAAAATAATGAAAGGGGATTCTTAGCGGCGCAATAGGCAAGACCGTTGGGTCTTGCAATCGTGGGAGTAGCTGACACTTTTAAGAATTCGGGATTTTAGCTTTCAGGAATTTGGTCCATTCGAGATTTTGGTTTTCGGGATTTTGAGCGGGACTCCTTTTGCCCAATTTCTTTTTACCGTGCTTAGCGTAACTTAACTTCGGAAAACCCCAAGTTCCTATATCTAACCGTTCGGCCTAGTGCTTTGATAATGACCCTATGCGCAAATGTTGTATAGGAAAATTATCTAAATTTGTCAAATTAGTAAAATGATGATCAGGCGATCAAAAAGTTAGTTTCCGAAATTGTGTAGTTTTTCTCTATGTTCTAATTTTCAATACAAGGCACTGTTAATTTTCACGCATGTGAGGAGAAATCCTTTGTGATTTAAAGAGTAGTGTGGCTGTTGATGAGTTCAAAGAGAAGAAATAGACTTACATTTATATTAAAATGCTTGTGAAATGAACGAGAAAAACTACGTATGTTACCAACAATTTATTTATTTATTTTTTTGTTCACTTTTTACACGCGCACATTTGTACTGATTCTAAAAGATGTTCTTCGCATCTTCTCGGATAAGTTTTTTTTTATGTTCTGTTTGTGGGGAAAATCCTCATCAGTCCGGAAAGTAATTAGGTATAGAAAGAGATGTGTACTGTACAACTTTCACTCTTTTCTGTGTAATGCATCAGTATGTCTTCTTTGAATTTTCAATCATTTTCTATTAATAATATTCACTAAAGTGTAATATTGCTGCTTAAGCTGCAAGGAACTGTGGGCAATGAAAAATGGAATATGCATTTTGGGGAAGGGTAGAGGAGTCAGGAAGTTAGTGTGATTGTATCAGAGCAGAGGTTATATAGATGCTGTGATGGGAACAGTGGCATTTTCTCATCGCGAAAATAGCTAAAATGTATGTAATTTTCTGCTTTTCAATCACGTGGAAGATTGATTGTCGGAGGTATAGGAGCTTTTGTGTATGTGCTTTTTCTTGGTGCCCTGTGAAGTGGAATGTTATATGCAAAAGAAGAAAATGAAATAGCGAGGGAAAAGTTGAGATGGAGACAGGGACCTTTTGCACCGTATCTTGTAGTTTGCTATTTTCCATTAAGTCGTCTCCTGTGGGGTGAAACAAAGAGAAAAGTTGTTGACTTCTCAAGCTTCTCTCTTTGTAACGAATGCAAAATGTACCTATATATAAAATCTTTTTACTAAATATATACAATATTCTCATTTTCCTGTGTCTTTTATGCTGGTACTTTGAAGACATTGCTGATGATGCTCATCTAAAAATCTTACATGATGATTTTAGAATAAATATGACAATTTTCCAACACCAGACAACTATTTTATTCCTGTTGTAAAAGAAAACTGAAGAAAATGTTTTTGTTTTTAAATCTACAAGGAGGGTAGGACAAATGAAAGAGTAAGACTTTTTGATTTTATTTGTAGAGTTGAGTAATGAAATTGTAATGTTTATCACTCGTGAGTCACGGTAACAATTTTATAAGACACCAAAATGTGAGAAAGTTGAGGTGAAATTAGAATTGTCTCATCTTTCTCCAATGTTGCGTAGGAAAATGGCAATAATTTGTTTGCAAATTCTAGGTAAACCAAAAACAAACAAGGCATTCTTTTGTCTTGTTCTTTCTTAAATTAGAGTTTTCTGTGTTAATTCAAATATAGAAACTTAAGTCTAAAATTGTTTTTTTTGTCAACTTAAAGATAATTTTTTTAAAAGTTTTATTATGATTTTTCTGAGTATTCTTTCTAAAGAAAAGATGAAAATGATCCTTCTTTAAGGTACCATACTTCAGTGATCCAAATAAAAAGATTTCAACGTGATAAACACTTAAGCGTATACTTCAGGAGAGAAGGTCATAAAGAATTAACAATAAATAGAACACTTTGCTATGAGTAAGATCAGAGTTGTGCTCTAGATTGACAGGAATGAAACCAAGGCCATTGCATTGTTTTTGGATCTATATAGTAAAGCCTCAGTTCTATTTATTGTATCGTTTATGGTTCTTTGATCGATTTTTCATCAGGCACATTGTTTACTCATTCCTTAAAACAAAGTGAGTAGCTTCGGTTAAAGAAAATCGGCATTTAAGGTCCTGCTCCATTTTTCCCTTACGTAAGGACTCAAGCTGATCCTCGAGAACACTTTTAGCTTGTAAAATTAACCGGTAAAGGATTAGTTAAAGAAAATTGATGCAACTGACTTGTATTCGATGCAATCGACGATAAATTTTTACTGCTAAATTTTATGAGCTAAACATTCTTTAGGTTTAGCCTAAGTCTATTTGGGTCCATGCTCTGCCTGACAGGTTTCCTCGGGCAGTAGACAATCCAGTAGTTGTCAATCCACACCTACATATAGTGAACTTTTGTAAGACTGAACTGTTAGGGGACTGAGATTGAAATTGAGATTAAGATTAAGGCTTGTCTTCGGGCCGAATTTAGCCCTTAGGATCCGCTACATCCAGGTAATTTATTTGGTGTCCCGGTCAAAATCTCGAAACAAAATCTATATACCCAAATCCCGAATGCCAAAATCTCTTATAAAAGGACAAAGTCTCGAAGGCCAAATTCCGAAAAGTCAAAATCCAGAATACTTAAAAATGTCATTTACTGCCACGTTTGCACACTCGCTTCTTGAAAGCAAAAGGAAATATTCTGTGTTTTGGGAAATTGTATCACTAATTATCCTCCGTTTGTGATTTCGATCCTTTTAGGATTGTGACCATTAGGCATTCTGGATTTAGGGATTTTGGATGTCGGGATTTTGGCTTTTCAAAATTTTGTCTTTTGGGTTTTCGTCTTTTTTTTGAATTTTGATTTTCTGGATTTTGGGTTTTTGGGATTTTGGTTTTCGGGATTTTGGTTCTCGGGATTTTGGTTTTCGGAATTTTGGCGTTCGAGATTTTACCTATCAATATTTTGACCGGCACCGCTTATTTGGACTCTTTATGCACTTTCCATTCCTCCGTTATGATTTAACACTTAAGGCGATACCCTAAGCTCTATATCTCGGCTTCAGCAGACCAGGGTAGGTACTCAATAGTCATGGATTAGAAATGACAAAGTACTCTATGCATTGCGAAGTGCTCGGATTCGTCCTGTCGTGGTGACATCGAAGTTATAAATCAAAAGTACTTTCTCTCTTTTTAACCGATTTATAAATCACTTAAGAGGTTTACCCAACATATTTCAAAAGAAATTTAATTGAAATTCTTATGAAACAAGAATTATTGGCTTACAATCGGTTCATTATCGGTCCATAACCGATCGTAACAGATTTAAATTTGTCAGAATCCAGAATCCCTTCTGTTGGAAAACACCCTCTTGAAAACTTTACTGAAGTTTTATCTTAGAAACCGTTATTAGGAATGATTCAACGATACTTTCGTATTTGGACAAAATGTCCGCCTAGGTAACCTCTAAAACATGGTTTTGTAGGGGAAGGGTTGGGGGGAAAAATGTGGCACATGTTAACGCACGGCCAGTCTAGACGGACGGACAAATGAGACGGACAAACAGCGTTGCGTTATTTCTTAGAAATTGTATGAAACCTGAAGATTTTATCTTTTCTATGGAGTTCGAGCAGTAAAAATCTGGCATCGCAGAATGACAAAAGGGAATCGGGCTTAGTAGTTAATAATTCAAGGGTTTGTAGATTAGTATATGCTAAAATACCGTTTTACGATGATGAGGCAAGATATTAATTGATCTTCCTAGACCTTGTTTGTTCTAATTAGATCAAAAATACAAATTGTAACCGAAACACCTGCGTAACGCTTAGCGCGAACCTTATACATACGTCTACAATGAAGGAGTTAGGTTTTTCAACCCATTGTTAAATATTCCTGTCGTTCAGTAATAACTTTCCCGTTTTGAAAACTCTCTCTGGTTGAAGTTTTTCCTGTACCGATTCGAAGACATATCAGAGAGAATTTACCTAAAACCCCTTTGGAAGTTCGAACATTTAACCCTTTAACGACGAGACACTTTTTACGCAAGGTGTTTACATTATCCATCCACCTCCCTATAAGGTGAATCACTAAATGCATTTTTTAGGTTATGGGTCAAATTTCTTCCGAAACACATTCCGAAGAATAAGAAGAAGAATGAAAAAATATCATTTGACAATTCCGAATAACTACTGTGATTCTCTTTTTTTCACAGCTATTGTAATCGACCGATTTGATCAATTGTCTTTGTTAATAGTACGGAATATTTCTGATTTCATAAAATTACCTTCATAAAACACAATTCTCAAGAAAAAGTACATTTTTTACGCAACTTATACTACGATGCGACGCTAATACCTTTCTGTATTATATTAGATGAGATCATATATTCTGTCAGTAGAAGAGGTAAAAAGTTTGGAGTGGTATATCTCAGCTCCTGATGAACATAATTGGATGAGTGAACTATTGTTGGAAAGCTTGGTTTATTAGCTTTCAGAATCTGGTATATGTAATTGGCTATGGGTAAATCATGGTCATCCAGAACCATTTATGTCGAAGAAGACACTTTTTGCAGTGTCATTTTTGACCATCTACTGCTGGGACCAGGAGTGACCCACAATTCTCGAACTTGGACTGTTCGTTAGAGGAACTCAAAGGGTATAATTTGTGGAAGAAACTTTTTTTTTGGACGTCTTACTTTTTTTTATTCATCGACTTTTGCAAGAATTTTAACATTTTACACGCAAGGAAAAAATTACAAAAATCCTAAAAGAGTGGTTTCTGGAGGGGAAGGATAGACGTGGGGATGAAATTGATATGATATTTGGATTCCTTGGATCAACTTATGGGGGAGTACTTAGAACATTCCAAGTCGATATCTTCATTAGTTTGTCCAGAAAATGAGATAGAAGGATTTCTGTCATTTTTTTCTATGCGTGTAAAATGTTAAAATTCTTGCAAAAGTCGATGAATAAAAAAAAGTAATATGTCCAAAAAAAAAGTTTCTTCTACAAATTATACCCTTTGAGTTCCTCTAACGAACAGTCCAAGTGCGAGAATTGTGGGTCACTCCTGGTCCCAGCAGTAGATGGTCAAAAATGACACTGCAAAAAGTGTCTTCTTCGACATAAATGGTTCTGGATGACCATGATTTACCCATAGCCAATTACATATACCAGATTCTGAAAGCTAATAAACCAAGCTTTCCAACAATAGTTCACTCATCCAATTATGTTCATCAGGAGCTGAGATATACCACTCCAAACTTTTTACCTCTTCTACTGACAGAATATATGATCTCATCTAATAAAAGTGCTGGATTATTTTTGCTGTGGGTGTGTCGTTTGGTGACAAAATCATTGCATCCAGGATTGTTTTTGGACACTTCGGAAGAAATTTACAGATAATTAGAGGATTTGCTTCGAATGCTGCAATAGAAAAGACTTCCCTGTATGACGAATCAGTGTAAATCAATTTCAGGGGATTCCTGCTGCTTGTTTAGTGTGAAGATTTTAGTATTGCTGCATCACGCAATCACCACAGGAGGACACAGGCATCGATCTTCGATGCCTTCTACATGCTTCAGACCCTAAGTCAAAGTACGTAACGAACGTTACGTACGTACGTACATTACGTTTTTGAATCCTAACACTTAGTAAATTCTCGCGTAAGCAATTTTAAATTAAAAAATAAGTTAGAAATCACATTAAATATGTTTCGTGATACTACTCTTGAAGGGTAAAAGGTCATTAGAGAATTAGTGGGTGCAAGAAGACGGTAAAATTCAAATCAAGAAAATTTATTTTTCCTGATGTGAAATATTTATTTTATTTGGTTCTCAATGGGTCAATATAAAGACATAGCATTTCAATATCTTCTATATACAAGGAATTATTTTATTTTTATAAATATATATAAGTAGCGTTACAAATTATAACTAATGCGTTAACTTGCGCATCTTGCTTTGCTCAAGCGACTCAAAATAACGGCGGCGTTTCTCAGCTTGCTTTCTATCGTTATCTTGCATTTGACTATTTAACACTCTCATTCTGATTTTTATTCTGAGCCTTGAAAATTCATCGATAATTTGTTCTAAATTTTCAATGACTGGTATTTTTTCAAGGCATTTCAGGGCATTTTTAATAGCTGCAGATGTGTTTGCGACAACGTTTTTCTTAAATGAAAATTCTCCTAAACTGTGAACTTTTTTGAAAATGCTGTCCATCTTAGTGCATAGCTCCATGAGGTCGATGTTTGGAATTATTAAACCTCCTCGGCTTCTCGCTTCAACCCATGACGATCTTCCCTGTTCCTTTTCTTTTTTGTTTAAGGATTTTGATCCAATGCTGGTGTCAATTACCATGAATTTTTTAGCGATATATCCAGCAAGATTTTCCAACGCATCCCTCTCCATAGAGATAGTATCGTCGGTTATTGTTGGAGTCGGAGGTTTATTTTTCTCATTGGTGTCAGCTGTAAGCGTGGACAAAGTCTTTGTCTCCCATGGAAGTTCCGCTTTCTTCACATTTTGAGAATCGTCTGGAACTTCCACGTCCGCCTTTTTGAATACCTCCGAAATTAACGATGAATTTTCGGTTTCGGTGACATGTAGAAAATTTGTGTTTCGGCTCAGCACGGTAATTTTCCCTAGAGTTATTAACTTAACTCTGTCGAGTGCTTCAATGCACGTAGGATGATCATACATCCCACCCGTCTTGCGAAACACACTAAAAAAACTCTCCAGTGCGTCCTGGTTCACTCGATGTGTCATTATAAATTGTGCTTCATGTTCTTCCTTCATTTCCTTGAATAAGAGCTGCAGAGATGTTATCTGAAAAAACCAAAAACAATAAAATAAGTCATCCAAAAACTCTATACAGTAGAGTCTCGTAATAGTCCATATTTGGTTCCAGATTTGACACTTTGGGTCGTACTATAGTCCATGCCATTTTTTAAAATTATCAACGACTTTTAGTATAGAAATTGCTCGACGACTTCCACTTTCTATTTGCGATTGTGGTACTTGTCCTCGCTCTCTTAATTATGGATAACAATTATCACAACTACTCAATTAAGTTTGCCAAAAATATTAAAATAATTATGACAAAATTTCATGTCGCGTACTAAAAAACATAACCTAACTTTAAATCAGTGTTTTGAAATCAACGACCGATAAATTGTGGACTATAGAGCAATGACCTATAGCGGGACTTTATATCAATTTATATATTGAAATATAATGAATTGTATTAAACTCTATATATTTGAAAGGTTGAATCCTTTTTGGACCATAAGATATCGAGCAAAACTATTTCGTTCAACTTTTTTTTCAAAATAATATGAGGAGAAAGATTTTCTCTGATCCTATCACAAAAAAGTATAACAAAGTTTAGATTAAAAAGATCTCACTTAGTTATAGAACAAAAATGTATGTACAGTAGAGTCTCCTAAATTCGAACGCTCGGGGGTATTTTTGATATTTCTCACCTCCCAAATTCGAACGATTTTTTCAAAACTAATGAAATTTGTGTGAGATTAAATTGTACTTTGAATCAAATTCTCGTACTGTCTCACAAGTCTTAGGTGGTAACATACTTCCTTTTCATTTGATACGATCATAATATATGTAAACATTCAGGAAGAAGCACATAAATATGATTTTCATTCACATAGACTACGAACGAACTTTCTAACATAACCTCACAATTGACATTTTGAATCTAAACGGCCGGCGTTCGAATTTGAGAGATTCAGATTTGAGAGACTCTACTGTACTTGGTTTCAAAAATCTATTGAAAACACTTAAAAATTTTAATAAAGATGACAGATTCTGATTAGAGAGGTTACGTAGGCTTCGCCGTTTTAAAACTTTTCTTTGTATAATACTATAACATGTCAAGAATATTTTCTGAAAGTCTCGAGTCATTCCGAATAAAATTCTAGGAGATGAAGCCATAAGAAATGTCGTTTACTATGGGCGGCTAATGGGAAATGTCAGTTTTAATCGCTTTACTCTAAAACCTATATTTTTTAAATTGGTAGTCAATATTTCTCGAATATCGTATAAGATAGCGAGTACAGGCTGCCAGGATGAGGTACCTCTGGGCTGTTAAGGGAATCACTCGTCGAAATCGAGTGAAGAGCGTAACCGTTCGTGAGAAGTTGAGAGTCGAGGAGTTGCTTCTTCATGTTGAGAGATCGATGGTATGGTCTGGACATGTTCAGTGCATGAATAGAAAAAAAGATTTCCCAGAAAAGCTATGCAAGCCATTTTGAGGAGGTGTCGACCTCGGGTCAGACCTAGGACAAGGTGCCTGAATCAAATTCAGAATCCTGCCTTGGGATCGAACCCGAACATCTTCCTGAAGTGGCGAAGGATCGACAAGCGTGGGCTGCTAATTTGGATGTCATGGGCCCGCGACCCCATGATAATGATGATAATGATATAATGATAATGATATAATGATAATGATGATAATGATATTTCTTAAAAACTAATCGAGCAATTTCTTTGAAAATTTACGCATTTCTCCTAATGAAGACGTTTTAGAACTCAAAAAAGGAATTTTATTTGTCCCTAATTACAACATAATTTAAAAGACTCTGGCTTTGCTTTAAATGTCAAATAAATCTTGTTTTCTTTCTAAAACAATAAGTAATAAATAACAAAACATTGTCAGGAAATTATTTTTGGTCGCGGCTCAATACTCAAAAAATACCTTTTTGATGGTGTATTAGCGTATTTACAGCTCAAGATATACCGCATGTCTTCAAGAGTATTATACCATCGGAAGGCATGAGTGCTCCATTAATTTTACGTACATCGGAAGGCATGTTCACTATTAGGCAGTAAAGCTGAACAACCTTCATCTCTCACTCAGAGGGCCAACCCTAAGAACAAGGCACATTGTGTATCGAATCAGTCTTTAGGAATTCAAAATAACACAATTCAAACCGATTCGTCTTACACTTAAAAGTTAGAATTAACATAAAAAAACTATTTTGTTCAAAAAAGAAAAAAGAAAATAAATTTTCTTTTCAATCTTCGAAACGTTTTTAAAGAGGTTCCAATATTTGGGATATTTTATAATTATTATCCACGGGAATTGAAATTTTAATAAATCGAAATAGCTTTAAAAAATATTTTCTTTTTGGATTCTCAAAATCCTAAGTGATGAAACAGTTAGTTGAAAATTTTCAAATTAATCTCCATATTTAAATGACAACTCACCGATCTGATCATTGCTCTTTGGAATACTTGTGGTGTATTTTTGCCAATACATAGCATATTGGACATGGTACTTTTCACTTTATTAAGCACTTTATCTTGCTCAGATATGTAGAGGCCATATGGTTTGCCCAGATTATTGTGGGTCTCATTTTTAATGCAATAGACATTAAAAATATCGAAATAATTGTTAATGTCCATTATAAAATCGCTCAATGCTTGCGCTTCGGAATCGTCGGTAAGGTGTCTCTTTAGTTGAAGAGCGGTTGTCCTCGACAAAAGTTCTGTGGCTAAAGGAACGTTCTGCCTTTGTACGCCTTTGCAATCCAAATGTTTTCTGCTTATGTTGAGCGAATTGAATTCCCTTATATATCTTTTCGGTATGTCCAAAAGACGTTCCAGTGGCTTTTGTGTTATCTTTATGTTTCCATCGAGCAAAAATCCCGTATCCAGAAGCCAATTTCTTGTTAATTTGAGCAGATGGGGGGCATCAGCGAACACATATATATTTTTCCCATTATCACAAGGATGTGCGAAGAAAGGTTCATCGTCGCTAATATTTAATTTGCTCCACAGGCCTTGGTTACTGCCACCACAATCAGAAACGACGGCTCTAACATGAAAATCGTTTTTGTGCAGCCTCTCAATTAAATCAAAGAGTATTTTTGTCGTCATCTTTTGATTAAATTCTGCATAGATTACTTGCTTCCATGGAGAAAATAAACCACGCACCATGACAACCTAGAAAAAACAAGAAACTTAGTAAAACACTTCCACTTCTACTTTTAAAAGCTACAATTTCTGAATCAATGAATCAATGACTTAAAATTTTATGTGAAATTAAATTTTCAAATAATTACAGCATTTTTAAAAACAATTGTTTTTTGGACAATTCACCCTCCTGTTTTCCTAAGAAAACTATCATTTTAACCATAATCTAATGTAATATGAATAAAATCTTCCAGGTTTTCTTCCTCCTGCGACTTTGCGATGTATTTTCTAAATCTATGCTATAATTGTAAAAAAACGAACTACAGTACACGTACAACTGGTGGGATTAAGTTGAAATGGGGAATATTTGCGGTCAATTTAATTTAGTGCAAGACTTTTTCTTGACTTGTTATTCTTTAGTACTCGGCTGGGAAAATATGCACGTATATTAAAAACTTTTTTTGGAATAAAATAATTAGTCTTGAATTTAAAATGATATTGTAAAGAATCTAAACATAAAAAAATATTTGTCCTTAAATTAAGCTGTTTATACGGGCTTCAGACTAGGGGTTTAGACCAGTCCCCACAGGTCTCAAAATCCTAAATAGCAACCAATTTTATTGGTTTTTAGAATCTAATAGATCATTTGCCGTTAATAATCCAATACTAAGTTAAATTTTTTCCAAAAAATTTTGACTCATTAGAAATTATAGCAGTTAAGCCACATTGTTAAGCCTTATGTCTGAAACTCTGAGAAATAATTTAAACGAGCAATTTGAGGGAGATCTTTGCCTGATCATTTGAAGATGAACGGGAGCGAAAGTTGTTGAGCTGTTGCAACTATTTTTTTTCAAAGAAATTTTAAAATAGAAAATTTATTCAAGAAAGGAGATGATAAAACGTTATACATTTGTAGAATATTCAAACTCACAATTCTGCTTCCACGCGGTTCATCCATTCACATATTTTTTGTGTGCATGCTATTTTATTAGAGATTTAAAAAGGTATCACAGAGCGTTATAAAAACATTTCTATTCATTCAGTAAGGCAATGGTTATGAAGTTGGTATAGAAGGGAGAATACAATCCCCTAACCTCTTTGAGAAACCAAAGCCTTTCTATAATTATGGTTTGAAAAAATCGGTTGAAAAGTTAACCATTCAAAATTGGTTAAAATTTGATCATAAAAAAATCAAAATGTTGAATTTTCTGGTCAAAAGTATGCATGAATGAAATCTTCATCTGGACTACCTCAAAAACATATCGGAAATTAAAAAAAAAAAAACAAAATCGTTGGAACCATTTAGAAGAGTCGAAAGGCGGAGAAAAGAGAAAAATGAATCTAGATAATATCGATTTATGGAGGGCCATCGACGACCAGAAATCGATATCTCTAGCCATTTGAGGTATTTGAAAGTAATATTTGAAAAATGAAAAAATAAACGGTTGGATGGATACTATGTAAATCAAGAAGCCGGTAATAATGCTAATAAATAGCGTAAGTATTTACTAATTAGAATTATTAATAACAAGATTTAACATTCATGGAATGACGGTCAAAAATTTTATCCATTTTTGTTCTCGCATTTGCAAGTTACAGAGAAGGAATGAGTTCCCGTCTTTCTTTTTATGAAAAATTAAAGTTTCGTGCACTTATTAAATCCTATTACTTACACAGACCAAAGGGAAGCTAGAGAGGCTATGGCTTTGCGAAATAATTAAAAATAATTCTATAATTTTTAAAATCCTAAATTTAGTCATTTTCCCTGCACTATATGTTTTAAAAACGCAGAGGATTTAAAAAAAAAATAACACGAAAAAAGAAGCGCTATTCTAAAAATAGGTAATAAAAGCTGAGATTGTAAAGAATCTTAGCTAAAACAGACGAGGAAAAATGAATAAACTAAACTAACATTTACCAGATTTTCAGAGAGATTACTTAAAAAAATGAAGTTTAGTTATAATATAGCAAATTAAAAAGGATCTCTTAGCTATTCTATCCCATTAATTGCTTACAATGTTAAGGAATAGAAAATTACTCACCTGCATCTGCTTGTACGGTCCCCATAGCTCATCTTTATCTTTCACGTACTCGTAGGATTTTTTAATATGCACCTCGTCAAATGAGAGGACACAAATTTTGTCTCTATCAGTAGTAGCCAGTGCTGATACCTTCATGATGTCCAACACACTCTCGAATACGCCTCTTTTTATATTAAACTTCTGGCTCCAATTTTGAAGAGATGTTTGGCAAGGTAGAGGGAAATTAAGCTTTTCTCTTAGAAAATTGTAGCACCTTTTGCTCAAATATCTTATAGCGAATGCCACTTGAATTTCTTCAGGCTTCCACCTCACTCTCTCTTTCCTCTTTAATATTAAGTCCAATTGGTTTTCAGTGAAAACAGATTTGAGCAAGTTTTCAATTGCTCTTGCTTCCTCCAAGTCCGCAGTGTTTTCTTCTAAACATCTCTGGAGGTATGAATTTTCTTGACGAAGTCTATCATTTTCCTTTCTCAAGTTTTCAATTTCTTCCTTCATTATTCCAAAGTGCTTTTTGTATTCGTCCAAGTGATGAAACCAGAAAGAGGAGCAATTGTGCATGCCTGTATGCTGTTGTAGTGTAACAGATGGAGGCGGCGAGATCATTGGAGGCTGCACAATTGAGAAGGATGCTGAATCTGGTGAGATGTGTGGAACAGCCACAGTGTGACGTTGTGCTGGCGGGAGCTTTGGAGGATGCACAATCGAGAAGGATGCTGAATCTGGTGAGATGTGTGGAACAGCCACAGTGTGACGTTGTGCTGGCGGGAGCTTTGGAGGATGCACAATCGAGAAGGATGCTGAATCTGGTGAGGTCAATGGAGCAACCACAGAGTGACGTTGTGCCAGTGACATCTGTGGAACAGCCACAGTGTCACGTTGTACTGGCGGGAGCTTTGGAGGATGCACAATCGAGAAGGATGCTGAATCTGGTGAGATGTGTGGAACAGCCACAGTGTGACGTTGTGCTGGCGGGAGCTTTGGAGGATGCACAATCGAGAAGGATGCTGAATCTGGTGAGGTCAATGGAGCAACCACAGAGTGACGTTGTGCCAGTGACATCTGTGGAACAGCCACAGTGTCACGTTGTGCTGGCGGGAGCTTTGGAGGATGCACAATCGAGAAGGATGCTGAATCTGGTGAGATGTGTGGAACAGCCACAGTGTGACGTTGTGCTGGCGGGAGCTTTGGAGGATGCACAATCGAGAAGGATGCTGAATCTGGTGAGGTCAATGGAGCAACCACAGAGTGACGTTGTGCCAGTGACATGTGTGGAACAGCCACAGTGTCACGTTGTGCTGGCGGGAGCTTTGGAGGATGCACAATTGAGAAGGATGCTGAATCTCTTGATTTCGGGCTTGATTTCGGGTCATCAAATTGGGTTCGCGGAATTGATGGTACAGCTGAAAAAATATATCTCATAGTATGTAAGAAGTAATAAAATTTAGCAAACTTACCCTCATTTCTGAGCATTTGTCGCGCCCCCGGAAACATTTTCATGAAAACAGATGTTCTCATGAAATCTTCAGCTTCGAAGTGGTCTGAGCAAATGTGGGGAAATTCAACCTTTCCACCGCAAAAAGCCCTCCATTTGAGTTTTACATTCTTTTCAGCAGTTTTTTGAAGGCGATGAAAGGATAAATTCGTCTTTTTTTTGCCAAATACATTATCACACAAAGGAACATCACATTTCTGCGACATTGTAAACGTTTAACTACCACTTAAAAACTTTGACAAGTTGCATATTTTATTTTTCGGATTTCTTGGAATTTCTTCAGAAAATTTTTTTTCGCGAAACTTAAAAAAATCATTAAATGTGTTTAATTTTAGACTAGATTATTTGTGATGCAAATATCTTTCATTTTTTGTCCATAAATTTGTACCCAGTTTGCATTCAAATTAAAAATCAAGGGAGAATCACACCACGCATAAGCTATAGCAACCTTACTCTGAATTTTTATTTGGCGCCATCCGAAAATTCGGATCCCGCCAAACCCGAGAAGCCATTTTGATGACGTAGATAAACTCATTGTGACGTCGCTGGTTTTAGTGATTCACCTTATAAGAAGGTGGAGTGATAATGTAAACACCTTGCTTTTTACGGACCGAAAATCAACAATAAAAATTAAACCGATAAACAAACTGACTGTCGTCAGTTTTGTGAGAAAGGTTAGAGCAAAAGCAGCAGAAATTATTTGTGCGAAATTTCTTATTCAGAAATTCACGAAAAATACTTATCTGAAGTAGGGGGCTGTGGGACTACTTTGACTAGTGCGACTACATTGACCTTAAACTTTTTTGTATTTCTAAAGGAAGCTGAGACTCACCATAATTAATTTAGTTCCATAATTGTTTTGTTGAGATAAATTACATTACGTAAAATTGCACAGCTCACACAGCTCAAGATAGCCCCAGTTCCCCTACAGTATATTAAAAGGGACAGATAATCCTAACCGGCTTATGTAGGTGAGATTCTTAACGTGAGCTAACTCGGAGTGCATGCAAATTCGATTTGATGCTGAAGTAGGGAGACGCCATTCAGTTATCTTGAATCAAATTCGTGAAATTATACAAGTTTTGTATTTGAACCAAAATGTCAAGGATTTGGATGAACTGACCGAAAAGTCATATATGGATGAAATGTAGACCAGAATGTTCTCTATAATTTTCCTATAGAACATGATCTCATCGATTACTGAGAAGTCAAGATAATCGAGGTTTTTTGTTTCTTAAGTCGTCTTTTCATCCAGAGTGCCCCAAGTAGTTATTTGTTGAACTTCAACTATATCAAAGAATTGTTGTATTTTGTGGGACTTTCCATTTAAAACCCTATTTTAAGTGTCTTGGTCGAGTAGAGGCAGTCAAATTGGCATCTGAGTGGTTTCAAAGCGTTATTATGGGAAAAATCAATTTTTTCACACTTAAACGGCAAAATCGGAGTGATAGCGTAGTCTGAGTGGAAAATGATGTATGGACGAAATGTAGAGACAAATGTGCTCTACAATTATGTTGAAGTAATCATCAAAATCGGTTCAGCGACAGTCGAGATAATTGAGGTTATGTGATATTGAAATTGGTTTTTCGACTGTGGCGCCCCTGGTGTTGGTCCCACGAAGTTCAAATATTCTAGAAAGTTGTAGCATTTGGTGAGATCTTTCGTTTAAGCCCTCATTCATCAAAATCGGTCACATAGAACCGGAGATATGATTTTTTGAATTTCGTGAACTTTGACCCCTCATATCTCCGGTTCTATTGAAACCACAGCGCACATACGCACCATTTTGGAAACGTCCTAGACTGGACTACAACATACTAAAATTTCATTAACTTGCACAATGCCGTTTTTGAGAAATGTGACTTTGAATTTCGATGAATTTTGACGCTATCACAGCGCCACCTGTGGCGACTTTTTGAACTTCCATCTGAAAGTGCTCATCGAGACGAAACCAAAAAGGTAAAATTTAGATCGATATGTTAATTAGAACCGGAGATAGAGGCCGGTCAATGTTCGAACTTTGACCCCTTATAGCTCGGGTCAGGGGTTTTAGATCGACTTAAGGTTTTTTTTGTTTGATAGGTATAATCAACGGCTACAACATACTAAATTTTCAGCCCGATGCACAATGGAATTTTTGAGTTATTTAACTTTTAAGATTTAAAAATTTTCTTTTTAAAAAAAGCGCCCCTAGCGGTGGTTTTATGAACTTGCGATGTTAGAATGGGAAGTGGCATTTCACGAGAGCTTTCCAAAAAGCCCTCACTTTTTAAATTCTGACAATTAGAACCGGAGTTATGGCCATTTTAAGAAATTTTTTTTGGACCCTTATAGCTCGGGTCAGGGGGGTCGGGGGACCTTAAGTTTGGTATTGATGGAAAGCTCTAAGGCCCAGCTATAACATACTAAAATTTGAGTCCGCTGAATGCCATAGGGGCTGAGCTATTGAGAAAACAAAAAAAGGGTGGTCTTCAAAATGGCGGAAGGAGGGGTGGGGGGTGGGGGGTCTATGCACCAAGTTGCAATTTTCACCCGATATATAACCTTTGCCGAAAACCGCAAGTCGATATCTTTTTTAGTTTAGGAGCTATTAAGCTCCAAAGAGCGGCCGGCCGGCCGGCCGGCCGGGAACGTAACTTAGCCACATATATATTCGGAATCAGGAAGTGGCGAAACACATTTTGGCCAAATTTGAGGTCGATCGGACGACATGAAATTTTGTTAGGATTATAGTAGGTGAGATTGTTAAGAATCTCACCTAATATTACGTATAGTTATATGAGTAATGTAATTTTTATTTCCAAAAGGGTTTTGCTTAAAAAATTGGAAGTATAAAAAATAATTAAAACCATTTTTCAATATGAGAATTTAAAAATTCGCCATTTTTAAACTTAAATATTTAGTATATAGCAAATAGCTGGGACCGGCAAAAAATATCATAGATTCGTTCAACCTTCTACTTTGCAATTACGTACAAATATAAGTAAAAAATAGCTTTAGGTAGTCAGGAAAAATTGTGGAGCTCAGAGGCAAAATGACATATATCCTATGGCTTAAGCATAGCATATGTGTCATTTTGCCTCTGAGCTCCACAATTATTTTCTTTATGGGACACCGGTGTTCAAATCGTCCTTAAAAGGGTTAAACTGACTAGTGACACAAAAGTGAGCAAGTTCATGAAAAGACATTATTTATTTTAATGAAATTACAATTCAAACGTTATGCCATCCTAAAATTCCACAAAAAATCATTTTTTGCTGCAAAATTTACACACTGTTGTTGACATTGTTGACGATTGAAGTGTCAAGAATACCGAAATTCGAAATGGTAGAACAAACAGTGCTAAAGGGACGAGTACGTGAACTTGCACTTTAGTCTTCCGGTAGATTTTCTAATAGGTTTGGCTTCGTTTTGGAGTAGCTTTGTCTCTTCAAAAGGTTATTACTGTACTGAGTCATTAGGTATTTACAGTTTTAGTTCTATTACGTTTATTCCTAGGTTGCTAAAATTTTACAATAGGATACCAACAGACCATTTGCAATATTTGGCTATTGAGGCAACTGTAATTAAAAAAAAACGTCAAACAAGTAACAACAACAACCCGACTTTCATTTTAAACACATGCAACTTACATTATATAACATTTGTCATGTATTTGTAAAGCGTTTGTTGTTATTAATATGTTATAATAACGTTATTGTTAACGTTATTATAACTATTTTTCAGGATATTAGTAATCTATAAAAAAAATTGAGTGTAACTCAGTAATCATAAGTATTTGTATTTCATTCCATACGGGTAGCCAATATGTCATGATGTGTGTTTCAGGTACCTCAATTATGGTGAAGACACTTGGCGTGATGTGACCACCAAGCACCTGGAGAAGATGGAATTGTTCCATGAAGAAGTGCGTCGCAATTTTGAGGCATGTTTCGATTGGCTACATGAGTATGCCTGTTCGCGAACTTATGGTTTGGGTACGAAGCTCCCCTGGGACGAGCAATGGTTGATTGAATCTCTCTCTGACTCAACAATCTACATGGCTTTCTACACTGTGGTTCACCTTTTGCAAGCTGGTTCCTTCCGTGGTGAACGTCCAAGTCCATTGGGGATAGGGGCTGAACAAATGACAGAAGCTGTGTGGGATTATATTTTCTTTGGGGGTGCTAAAGTGCCAACAGAATCGGGTATTGCGAAGGAGCATTTGGAATTGATGCGAAGGGAATTTCTGTATTGGTATCCAATGGATTTGAGGGTGTCTGGAAAAGATCTTATTCAGAATCATCTGACATTTATGCTGTACAATCATACAGCTATGTGGCCAGAAGAGCCAAATATGTGGCCCCTTGGAATTCGTGCTAATGGGCATCTTTTGCTGAATTCCAGCAAAATGTCCAAGTCTGAGGGTAATTTTCTTACACTGTCAGATGCCATTGAGAAATTTAGTGCAGATGGGACGAGACTTTGTCTCGCAGATTCCGGAGATAGCATTGAGGATGCCAATTTTGTGGAGACTACCGCTGATGCGGGTATTCTCAGGCTGTTTACATTTATTGAATGGGTGAAAGAGATGTTGGCATCGAAGCCATTACTCCGCAAAGGAGCCACAACATGTTTCAATGATAGTGTTTTCATAAGTGAGATGCATCTGAAAACCCGCGAAACCGATATGAATTATCGCAAAATGCTGTTCAAGGATGCCCTGAGAACGGGTTTCTTTGAATTTCAGTCAGCCCGGGACAAATACCGTGAACTCTGTGGTGCTAATGGAATGCACGTGGATCTTGTGTTCGACTTCATCGAGCGTCAGGCACTTCTTATTGCACCAATTTGTCCACATGTGGCTGAACATGTGTGGCATCTGCTCGAGCATCCGAAGAGTATTTTCATGGCGGCATGGCCACAAGTGGGAGAAATCAATGAGATTCAGATAAAGTGCTCGGAATATCTCATGGAAGTGGCTCACACGTTTCGCCTGGCACTCAAGAATGCCGCTCAGGTGAAGGCAAAAGGTGCAAGAGATAAAGTGACTGCGGTCGAGAAGCCAACTGATGGTACCGTGTGGGTGGCTAAATCCTACCCACCATGGCAATCGTGTGTCCTCAACGTGATGCGTGGATTGTTTGAGGTGAGTACTAATGCTTTTTTTTGTGTGACAAGCCAATGACTTCCGCGAAAGTGAGAATTGTCTCAAAATACATTGAGATGATGAAGATAAATTGTTGAGGAGTATTTTGGGAAATATTAACAAAATTATTACTCACGTTGACAGTTTCTTGCTACTTTTTTTTGTCATGTTTTGAAAAGTGGATACTGTTTAGCCTTTCGTACATATTACATGCGATTAATCATGTTAGCAATCGGTTTGGACTGCTGGGTATCGCCAATAAATTTATCAATCAATATGCAAAAACTAACAAACAGCATTAATATTTATTTTTTTTGCACAACACTATCAATATTTATCAAGAATTATACAAAGGTACATGTAGCATACTTTGCATGTTTGTAGCACTGAATAATGTTAAAATATTGTAGAAAATGTCCACCGTTTTCATTTTGGAGGTAAGTCATCAACACTAAGACGGCGGTGGCCGCAGAAAACACCACACACTCTTGTATCTTTATTAATTTGTACTTTTAAAACATTGTGATGAACAAATTATCTATCTATCTAATAACTTTCCCAATCGGATAGGTCTAGCAGAAGGAAATTTAATATTTTCTGATCATGAATCATATGAATTATGACAACTTTTCAAGATTCTGAAGTTTTTTTTACATAAGGCTAAAATTCGTGCGAACAACACATATGTCAATGAATCACCTTCGGGATCAACTAAATATCAACTGTTTATGCTCAGTAGTCATGGCTTTTGGCCTACATGAATTGTTTATGGAGTGGGAACCCTTGTTATCCAATCCAAATCAAACTCGACATTACTGGGCTACTGAACTCGGGCAAATTTTTAGACTTCCACTTCTTTGGGCAGATGTCATATCTACTGGCATTATTTCTTAGTCGTTCGACCACTTTTGGACCAGTCTTCGTTGAGTCCAGTTCTAATACCTGAAAAACCTCTGGGTATGTCGCCGAGGTCAGAGAATCTACACGACCTACTCAAGTGAAACAGTAACACTTCTTGTGAGACTTATAAGTTCTTATGTTACAGTGCTTTGAACCTCTTAGCACTGAAAGCATTTTTTTTTGAACCCAATTCTCACGAATGAGCAGCTCTGCGATCTTAAAGTTACGTCAAAAGACTAGATGACCATGTACTTGGCTTCCTTAATACTGCAACTTTCTCCTGCCTCTCGTAACGCTACTCGATACATCGTGAGCCATATATCCCTTTATTGATAAGGTTTCTCACCATGACGAATGGAGATCCCTGCCGTCTGAATTCCTATAGATGATGGTTCTTTATCTAAAAGAGAACACTTTTGGGAATTCTTTGTTTAATATCAATTCTCAGAATCGTCAAACAGAGCAAATAATACTCAAATCATTCAGTCTTGGTGCCTCCATCCGCCAGAATCGAACTGAGGACCTTACGTAAGCTAGACTCTAGTGCTCTACCAGTTGACCTAATGAAGGATCTCTAATACGCCCACACGTTCTCGTAAAATCAGGCTAAGGGCAGAATCACGTTGACAGTAAAATGCTCACCGTAGCCTCACAGTTTTTCGTTAATTTACGCATTTTCATTGCAATTCTTACGCAAATTCTCGATTACCGTATTACCTTATCTCATACTCGGTGGCTCTAGGTCGAAATAATATAAGAAAATTGAAGAAATGAAACGAAAATTCGATAAACGGTGAGCAAAAAACCTGTAAGAGAAATTAATCGTAATAGTTTTTTGTTTAATTTCTTCAATTTTCTTATATTATTTTCACCTAGTGCCACCGAGTATGAGATAAGGTAATACGGTAATCGAGAATTTGCGTAAGAATTGCAATGAAAATGCGTTAATTAACGAAATACGGCGAGCATTTTACTGTCAATGTGATTCTACCCCAATGCAAATAAATAATAATGAAGACACATCGTTCCATATGGGAACTTAGGTCTTTCTGCAATGGAATTTTGAGACATCCATTCACAGCAGTAAATTGCCTAAATCTGTTCTAACTTTATTTGAATAGAACAATACTTTCCGATTTTGTTAAATTCTTTATCGAAATAAATGGTTTCACTATTGTATTCTTAGGATTATATGATTTATCTCAAATGTTATAAGATCGTCTTTTCAAGGCTTCATTGGAAAAGTAAATGTATATAAAAAATTACAGTTATTCAAGTTACGAACTTTGGATAAAGTGCTCGAGATCTACCAAGATGGTGTAGTTGTCTTGATTTGACGTTTCGGTCCGCCATTTTGAATAACTGTCAAAACCTAAAGCTTATCCAAAAGAACTGATCTTTTAGTATATTGTAGCTGATTACCTAGGTTAAGCTATTGCCTGGATAGGTTCAAAGCTAAAAATTTTGAATCTTCATGAATACAGAACTATTGAGTACATTCCTTTATTTAAATGTTATCGTCATATTAGATGTCATTGTCAAATGATGTCACTTAAGAGAATATGGGCGGAAACACTGAACCTCTTTTGATTTTCACAGTTTTATTTATTATTAATAGTAGATGCAGTCAGGTTGAAAATTTTAAGGTCTTTCAAAACAAATCAAAAAGCAAATTGGTTAACAATAGGCACTCCGAAATGGTTAAACTTTGATCTTCCAAAATTCGATATCGATTTTTATTTTCGAATATTGGTGTTCAAGGACGAAATATTCGTCTTGTTTACCTCTTAAACATATTCGAAAATGAAAGAAATTGTAGTATCCGTTTTCGAAATAAACCAAAAAAACATGGTTTTGGAGGGAAAGGAAGGATATGGGGGGGGATAGAAAAAGACTGTCCTAGATAATGTTGGCTTATGAGGGGGGGGGTCATCGAAGACCAGAAGTAGATATCTTTTACCGTTTGGCCTCTAGCCGTGTCACAAGCTTTCGAACAAATAAAAAATATTTTTGAAAAATATTTGAGAAAGATACATCAATTACGGGTACTCTATCGACTCATGATCGATTAAAAGTCCAATGTAGTCGAGTTGGAAATTTCAAAATCTTTCAAAAAATTCATTTTTTTTTCAATAAGCCCTCCAAAGTGGTCAAACTTTGACCTTCGAAAATTCGACATCAAAATGGGTTTCGAACATAGGCATCTTAAGACGAAATATTCGCCGTGACTACTTAGAAAACATATTCGAAAATAAGAGAAATCGTAGAAGCTGTTTTCGAAATAAACCAAAAAGCTTGGTTTTGTAGATGAAGGGGGAGGTGGGGGAAAAGAAAAAGACTGTCCTAGATAATATTGACTTATGGAGGGGGGGGGGGGGGCGGCGAAGACCGTAAGTCGATAACTCTTACCGTTTGGCCTGCAGTCGTGTCACAAGTTGAAAAGAATTATATAACTGCTTTCTCTTTGAGTTCGAGCAGTAGGGAAAGTGCCCATGCTTGATACCATTGGAAGCTTCGTGATGACTAAATTTTCTATGTTTCACAATATTATGTGACTCATCGAAACAATATTTTAAAAACTATGGGAAAGTGGTCAGTTTTAAAATATATTGCGGAGTCACATTTATTGAGAAACATAGGAAAAAGGAGAATGGTCAAATCCGGTCCCGGAATCGCCACGAACGGGACCTATGTCATTGGATAGACATTAGTATAGGTAACAACTTTTGTTCTGGGATCAATGTTCTAAACCATGGAGGAACAGTTCTAGAGCATAAAAACTATTTTTTAGAATGATGAAGAATGATCAAAAGTATATGGGCGCTGGTTCATCTTCATACAAAGATTAGAGTAGACGCATTTTGAAGATATTGATGTAAGGTTGAGAAAAATGCCGGGACCCAGGACGATAAATGCTGGGAGTCCTTGTAAAAAAGGCCTTTATCCTTCCGAAAAATTGTTGTTTTGACTACGAATTATACAAGAACCGCTAAAATGATCTTGATGAAATTCGGTATAGGGTCAGTGTATGTTTTAAACTTTTTATTTATGCATACCACCCCCTCCCTCCACCCTCCGTTCTAGTAGCCCTCATACAAAATGGGGGCACTTTACCTTATAACTCCTTTCTAAGAGGAGGTAGAAAGCTGATATTCAACAAGGGAACAAAACTTATGGAAAACTTTTCAACTATGCATGTTAATCCCCTCCTTCACCACTCCTTCTAGTAATCCTATACAAAATGAGAACATTTTGACCTCTTTTCTGAGAAGAAGTAGTTTGTTTGTAAAAGAATGAAAAAAATTAATAACTAATAACGTTAACAATAATTTTCTAGATTTTATATGCATTTATAGACATCTAGTCGAATTACAGCTTTCTGCCTTCTCTTAGAAAGGAGTTATAAGGTAAAATAGTCTTATTTTGTACGGGGGCTACCAGAAGAGGTGATGGACGAAGAGTTTGGGCAGTATGGTTAAAAAGTCTTCCTTAAGCCTTGTTACCATGCTGTATTTCAACTTTCTACCTTTTCTCAGAAAGGAGTTATAAGGTGAAATGCTCTCATTTTGTATGAGGGCTACCAGAAAGGGGGACAGAGGAGGGAGATATTATACATAGTTTATAAGTCTTCCCTAAGCTTTGTTCCCTTGTCGAATTTCAGCTTTCTACCTCCTCTTAGAAAGGAGTTATAAGGTAAACTGCCCCCATTTTGTATGGGGGCTATCAGAATGGAGGGTGGGGGGAGGGGGTGGTATGCATGGATAAAAACTTTAAGTCATACATTGACCCTATACCGAATTTCATCAAGATCACTTTAGCCGTTCTTGCGTAATTCGTTGTCAAAACAGCGATTTATCGAAAGGATAAAGGCATTTTTACAAGGACTCCCAGCGTTTATGGTCCTGGGTCCCGGCAATTTTTCAATCTTATATCAGTACCTACAAAATGCGCCTACTCTTGTTTGTGGCGATTGCGGGACCAGCGCCCATATAGTTTTGACCATTCTCCTTTAGTCATTACGAAGCTTCCAATGGTATCAAGTATGGGCACTTTCCCCTAATATTGAGACTGATAACTTTTATTTCTACTAAAATTTTGAAAATGTTAAGTGAATTTATTTATTTTGGTAATTAGTTGATGAGCTTATGTTTTTAAATCTATCGAAATAGTTTAAAAGTAATTGCAGCAGAGAGATCGTTTTTTTTTAATATTTACAATCATGTTTCAATTAATATAATTAAATAGTTATTCACATTCATACTCAACGTTATTTCATTGAATGGTTTGAAAAATAAATATGTGAGTTGACGAGTTTATATATTTATTTCGGATTGAATAAATAAATGCACAATTTCATGTATTTGTTATTTGCTCAAAGTAGAAAAATAATTATTTTTAAAACTGAATTTAAATACAACATAAAATCAGTCCGTGAGATTTTTATTTTGAGCTATTTGGGAATCACTGTGAAAAGTTTTTTTTAAAGGGAAAAAAGAGAGTAAAGTAAAACAAGAACTGCCTATGATTTTATTCATTGCAATGTTGTACATTGTTTATTTTTAAAGTATATTCAATATTTGAAGTTTTGAATAAATATTAGACTGTTTAATATTTGGTTTTAGTTTTTTCAGTTATTTGAGTTTTTTTTGGTGAAAAATTTGCAGTAGAGTGGAATTTACACAGTGTTCATTGAAGTTGAATAAAACATTTATGAAAACTAACTCTATAAATAACTCATTTCCCAAAGATCTTTGTGAATATAATCCCTAATATTGGAAATAAATTACATTTGTGTGTTGGGAAGGAAAATGGCAGCAATTTGTAAATAATCTTCCCAATTTTCTCTCTTCTGTATCCTCTTGCAGAAGCACAATAAATTGCCCGATAATAAAACGATTTCCGTGGAATTGGGAAAACAAGAGATTCTCAAGAAGTACATGAAGAAAGTTATGCCATTTGCACAGATGATACGTGAGAGAGTTGAAGCGCCCGGAGGTCCACATAGGAATGCCCTATCGATTACACTGGACTTCAGTGAGAGGGAGGTGCTAGAGAGTAACTTGGAGTATTTGAAGAACACACTCGATGTGAGTTTTCCTTTTCAAATAGGCATGGGGGGAGGATTGGGAGGAGTGACGGGGAGAAAAAAGGAGAAAAATGTTGTTAAACAAAATAAAAATTTTACTTAACAGCTTGACAGTCTCGTTGTGAAATTTACGGATGACAAGGATGCGCCGGAGAAGACAAGGGAGGAAGTTCGTCCGGGAGTTCCGTTCATTTCGTTCAGTACAAAACCATCTGTAATGGTGAGACTGGAGAATCCAATTCCGGCCAGTGGACTTTTTACTGTTCACGTGTGCCTTGCCGATGGGGATAATGTCAAAGGGCTCTATGCCAAAGTATCCAAGGCTGTCGGATTGAAAGGTACAAGAAAATGCATAAAAAAATATTTTAAAACTATTTATAAATTCTTAAATTCAATTTTCAGATATAAAAGCCTTGAAAATTTGGAGATTTGAAGATCCTGTTCTTGGGCCGCGTCAGCTGCCAAAGTTCAATGATTATAAGTCAGGTAAGTGTCTCATTGAGGAGGATGGTGTTTTGAGTATTGATCACCAGAAGAAAGAAATTACTCTGAATTCCCTCAACATTGGATCTAATTTGATTTACGTGGTTGAGTAAATTTTTCTCCTAAACAGAATTTCTTCTGCCCACTCTATTGAAATATCAATAAAATTTAATTTATCAAAATGACTTTTTTTTAATATAAAGAGATTTAACAGGCAGTGTATGAAAGAATTTCTGTTTTAGTTTTATTTCTCTGTGATATGTCGATGATAGTTTTCCTGTAATTGGGACTTAATTGACTTAATTACTAATTTAGAACGTTGAGATCACCATTCAAAGAGTTGAATGTCAAAGGGTTCAAAGAGTAAGTTTACTCAGTAAAGCTATAAGGGAATTTCATGATCCAGAAGGTAAGGTTACAGCTTTTTTGACGGAGAGATCCTTGATTCTTCTCACTAGTTGTGATACCGAAATAGCTTTATATTGTAGCATGAATGCTAAGACCCCACGCCAAAACATGCTGGAGCATCCTTCATTGTTAGCCCTCCGGAATTGAGCCATATTACTCATTCTAAAATAGCCACGGATTCGATTGTGCCTTTGGAATTATTATTATTAAATTTATTTATTTCGATTTACCGGGCTTTTATTGCCATTTTGTAAATTGTTCAGTTTACAAATTTATTATTCAGATTACAATGTTTCGCGAAAAATGTCCATTCAAACGCTTGAATCATTTGCACCGGGCGGGACTCGAACTCACAATTGTGTCAGTCGAGCCAGGGATCACAGGGCCCAAGAGCCGAACGCTTTTACCAATTGCACCACGGACCCCCTGACTTCGGAATTACTATCACCTGTAAAAATAAAAGGATAAAATTGATCATTTTATTAAGAATGGATCAAATTAACATGTTCTACTATGATAAATGTGCATTCAGAGTTCGAAATTTTATCCATTCTTGGCAAAAGGATCAAATTTGGATCAATTTGATCCTTTTATTTTTACCAGAGTGGTCAAGTACTCACCTACTCCTCCTATCGCCATTTTGAATACCTCCACTTTTTTGTTTTTTCAATAGCTTTACCCCTATGGCATTGATAGATTTCAAATTTTAGTATGTTATAGCTGAGCCTTAGAGCTTTCGATCAGTGCCAAGCTTAAGGTCCCCTGACTCCCTGATCCCCCAAACGGCAATTTTGAGGAAGATTACCGTAGGGTATCTGTATTCTGGATTTAAAAATGGGTCTTATGACGGTCGTCAGAGCGTCAAATGATGGAAAGTGGGGGATAATATGACGGTGTTACGAAAGTCACTTGGCGTCGTAATAACTCTGAGATTACTCGCCCACGACTAAAATATGACGCGCCAAAAATGGGCCCTTCCAGTGACTTCAGTGTCCCAATAAATAATCTTCCCCTCGCTGGGTACGTCTGAGGGGAAATTTTATTTGTCAAATGGCAAATAGAATTATTCAGTGCTGTTAATTCGCAAAGTAGTTGGCAATTTCGCGTGTTTTTTCAATAATATTATAGTGTAACATTAGGAGGAAAAGCTCCTCCGGTAGAGAAATGTGTTGTGATTTAGAAAAAGACAGTGCCGACAAAAATTAAGCAAAAATTTTGCAGTGTTTTGCTTGATAAATACCGGGACAATTTTTTTTTAGTAAATAATTCCGTTATTCAGGTGTTTGCTCCTGTCTCAGGAGTATTGTGTGATAAAAATCTTGTGTCTAAAAGACCTTTATATTATATTAATTATATTTCGTCTTGTAAAATAAGTTGTGATCAAGGAAAAACAAGAAATCCTTCGTTCAAGCTCTTTTGCTTGAAGGATTTTTTTTACTTCAGATAAAGCTACTCTGACTAATCTTAACCACTGAAAAATTATCTTTTTTTGGAAATCCCAAATGGCTGCATTTTTAAATTTTTTAAATGAAAATTAAAGAAAATATAATTTGTACTTTTATGTGTTTAGGAGCTTGAATTAAATAAGTTATTTATAATGTACAGAAAAAAAATTTTGTAGAATTGTTTGTAAATGTTTGTGAATTTCTATTGGGGACTAACGAAATGCCCGTAAATCTTATAGCTCACAAACAAGCAAGTTCGTAAATGTTTGTACTTTTCCAGACAAACAAAAATTTACGAACAAGAGACAAAATTTTACGGACATTTTTTGTATGTTTACGAACATTTACAAACAAATGTTTGAAAAAGTACAAAAAAAGCTCGTCAAGTGATCATGTTACGAACAATGTTTGTGAAAAAGGTACAAACTTTTACGAACTTGTTTGTTGGTTAACGATTTACAAGTGTTTCGTTAGTCCCCAATAAGAATTCACAAACATTTACGAACAGTTTTACGAAATATTTTTTTCTGTGGGTTTTTAAAACAATGAAGAAAACAGGCTGTTGTTTTTGTCTTCGTGATTCATGTAACCTCTTAGTTTAGTCGTCCAACAGCTCGCTGCCTCTCCGAAATACAGTGCCCGCTTTCTAATCCGGATCGCCGTAATCCGGACAAGTCCTCGACGGTTACATTTAAAATACTTTTGAGGTTATGTATGCATGCGTGTTCAGCAATGAAAATGAACTATCCTGTGATATTTTTCTTTAATAAATGAAGTATAATAGAATAGACTCCTCTAATTATGTCTTTTTAATCTTCTTTAAAACTTTTATTCTAATTCTACAAAACAAATCTTGTATTTATTTTCGAGGCGTTGAATAAATTCAAAAAATCCATCCGGATTACGAAGCGGACATCTGTCATTTTGTCTCCCAATCATCCGGATTACAAAGCGGGCACTGTATGGGATTGCTTTAGCCATAGCGCAAAGCTGAACAGGTTCATTTCCTAAATTTCCATTGCGGTCATGTGGATATTCTTAGACGAGAACTTCGGAAATTGTCTTCGTTGGTCAAATTGACTTTTGAAAAAAATGTTAAATTTGTCATCAACTTTTTTAAATTCTTGGCAGTTAGAATATGCTCCACGACGTACAGAAAGGCCTAGATAAGGAAGTTTCTCCAACTATAAATTAATAAGGACATCCTGTCTTGGCAATATAAATTTAATCAGTTTTTTTGCAAATGGTGAATATAATTATTATTGTATTTTTAACTTTGTTATCCTTTTCATCGGTTTATTTAACTTAAACATTTCATTTACCTGTCACCTTAGAAAATAGACGGTCTGAAAAGGAAAGTTTATCCTAATAACGATTACAAAGTTGTAATTTTATTTTCATTTTCTTAAAAAAAAATCTTATTCGAGATTATTTCCTTTCATTTCCTATAAAGAAGATCATTTTTGAGATTTCCTATCACATTCCAATCATTGCAAATTGGTTTTAATATCAAGATAGTCAGCACTCAGAACTCTTTAAATCCTTTAAATCTCTGTCATACGATACTCCCAAGTCCATATATTGGAGTTCATCCAATAATGTCTCGATAGAAGAAGTTCTCTCCCTGTCTCGTGCTTTTGACACTTAAATTTTCTCCATCAGCAAATGAAAAAGTTCTGCACTGGTACAGATGATGTGAACCCAAAAATTGTTTAGACGTTTGATCAAGAAGCTTGAGTGTTTTGTGAAGCGAAGAGGAGAATAGAGAAATTTTGCACAGCATCCAAAATTTTCACAACTTCACGTTGAAAATCTTCCCCCTGTGAAAAAGTTGCTGAAGAACTAGGGAAAATTTTGTAACCAAATGATGACACCCCTTTATGCATCAGTGGTGGTTTATAGAAAAGATTTACACCGGCAATTTTACCGTAATTAATCAAAATCGAAATTCAATTAAGCCAAGGAGCGAAGAAGCACATCGTCCTCCAAGTTTAAATGAGCAGATGAGATGATGTTAGTGAGCTAAGCCAGTGCAATGGAGCACTTCAAAATGCTTGGTGATTTTCTCTCAGCTCACAAGGAAAAGGGTGCTATATAGGTCTGACACTATATATGAAGCTGTACTTTAGACATCCGGCAGCTGCCTCCGTCAGAGTAATTAGTCAATAATCAACGAAGCGTGAAAATAAAGCGAGAGAAAATCTGCTGGAATTTTTCCTGACACTCCCCTCAAACCTCAAAAAGCACGTCTTGGTGGTTGAAAAAAAAAACTTAGATGGATTCATTAGGCAAAGACTAACGATGGAATTATCAGAACTGACAATACCGCCCTCAGAAATTTAGGGAATGCACAGTTAAGTGCCAAATTTAGAAAAGCAGTTTTCGAAATTCACTGGTAATTCTCAAATTGTAATTGAACAACATTTTCTTAACCTATTTAGGCAATGTACTAAAAATACAGGGAATAAAATGTTTATATTTTGGAATTAGTTTCCTACAGGTTAATAGATAATTTACAAAAAAATATATATATTTTAAATTTTAAATTTACATTACCAGATTATAATAATCTAATGACACTAAAGGAAGGGATTTGAGTACAACTTTTTAAACAAGATTTAATTTTTATTATCCCAAAATTCTGTTTTGTGATTGCGTCTGCCGCCGTCTTACCATTACCGATCCTCCCAGGAAAACAGACATAGGAATTTCCCTGAAATAGAATTAGTAAAAGAAGAGATAAGATCGTAAGGACGAAGATTGAAAATACAACGTCGTTGAAAGTAACTTGAAGATATCTCAAAGAAGCTTTAATCAAATGAAAAGAACAGTTCAGCACCATAGCAAAATAAAGGAATAAGCAGAGCCCGCACTTAAAACACTCTGAGGTGGGTAGAAACGATGTCTACGAATGGTGAAAACTGAGAAGTTTACTCTCTTACAAATGTAAGAAATATGGTCGTCCCAAGTCAGGGTATCATTGAAAATTTTTCCAAGATTCCAGACTTTATGGACGCAGGAAATTTCCTCGCCATTGAGAAAAATAATGATTGGGGAAGAACGAAGCCGATTACTTGACACAATCATAACTTGTGACTTCTTCGAGTTAAGGAGAAGATCGGTAGATGATGCCCACCGTGAAACGGAATTCAAGATGTTATTTGCACCACTAAAACAGTTCTCAGGAGCCCGGACCCGGACATCTCCAAAAAGATATGTTTGTAACCACAGGGGCCCATCAATTCTAATAAAAAGTGAAGCTATTTTTCACTTTTCCTTGCAAAAATTTTGCAGATATTGCAACGCGACTTAAACAAATTTGCTCGTAGTTCTTGTATTATTTCCACTGAGAAAAAAAAGAGGCTACGATTAACTTTTTTTCGTCATAACTTTCACACTTTTCGGGTGTAAAAATATATCAACATTTTTTAATGTTAATTTTACACCTTTGGAGGGTAAAATCAACATGAAAAAGTGTAACTTTAACCCATAATACACCTAATAAGGGTAATATTTACACCGATTTCGGATCAATAATGCAGAGTAAAATTAACATTTGCGGAATGTTATTTTAACTTTTTCGGATTTCTATCAGTCAGTGGTGAATATTATGAAATATGTATTTGTAGATAGATTTTAATGCACGATTTCGAAATATATCAGACTGATAAGTCAATTCTTTTTAGGAAGAAGCTTGCCAATAGTCTTCAGTGCCTCTATGCAAAAACGTATGGAAAAATGAAATGTCGAGACCCCTGGGAAACTATTAATAACTAAATTTGAAGAGAGATCGATAACATAATATAGAAAAAAAAGGGAGGTCTAAGTACCGAGCCCTGACCAATTCCAATAGAAAAAAAAGCAAGGAGGACGAAAAAAGGGTCCCGGTCAAAATCCCGAAAGCCAAAATCCCGAAAGCCAAAATTCCAAACGTCAAAATCCCGAAAGCCAAAATCCCGAATTCTTAAAAGTGTCATAGCTACTCTCATGATTGTACCCGCGCTTGCTGGAGGCAAAGGGAAATCTTCTGTGTCTTGGGAAATTATTCTAAACATTTTCCTCCACATAATTTCATCAATTTCACGATTTTGAACATTCGGGATTTTAGCTTTCGGGATTTAGGTTTCAACCGCGAAAAATATCGTCAATTTTATCAGATCTGACAAATATAAATACGATTTGAAAAGTTTTATGTTGGAGGAAGAACATGAGTAGGGGAGACTGGGGCAAAAAGTCACAAAACGGATATTTTATTTTTTTACAAGGTACTCGAGCGCTTCAAAAATTTCTAATTAGCGCAGTTTTATAGGAAATTTACCGCTCTACAACTTTGTGAAAGTATTATTCCTCTATTTTGTAAGGAAATACGTTTATCGAACTGTTTTCTAAAAGGTAATTTTCTGACCATTCTCAAAAATGCTGGGGCAAATAGTACCAGACATGGTATTATTTACAGACATTATTTTGATTCGCTTTATTACGGGCTTCCGTAAATTTGAAAAAAATACCTAGAGGACATATTATCACACAAAATTTATTCATCTACACCGTTTTCTCTGCGAGAAACACCTCTCTTTGTAAAACACCGTTTTCTCTGCGAGAAAAGTGGGAAAACGAGGAAAGCGATTTTCAAGCTATTTTAGAAAAAACACACAAAAGACTGCAAATCGTTTGACCAATGCAAACAACAAGCGGCGAGACATAATAATGACGTTTCTTTTCGCCGTGAGACATCAGAAATTGCTTCGCTTTTTGTTACTTTTTGCTCTATACCTTTTGTTACTTTTTACCCCAAGTGGCCATTTTTAATAAAAGGATTTCTGGAGAAAAGAACTTTTGTGAAATTATAAAATAGATAGCGGATTCGAATTCAAAAAATCCAAATTATTTAGAAAATATTCACCAGTGCAAAAATTTTGGAAAATAAGTAGGTAATAAGTGTTATCTTCTGCAATGAAAATATTTCAAAAATAGGACTAAAAATTTAGATATTTTTTATTTTCTAAATTTCTTGTTTGAAATCTAAGAAACTTACGACATTGAAGAAGGTCTATGGAGGCTATCTAGAAAAAAATTGAGTCGCTATGTTTTTTACCTTGGAAAATATTGAATTTTGAATTTTTATTTTTTTTTGATTTGTGACTTTTTGCCCCAGTCTCTCCTATAAGGTTTTTATTTTATTTAGAAAACTTTCGTGGTTGATACTATCAAAAGCCTTAGAAAAATCTAAAAGAATGAGGATTGAAAATTATTTATGATCAAGACTGACAGAAATGTAGTGATGTTCACGCGACAGCGCACATATCGTGCTCTGATGTTTACGGAATTCGGATTGGAACTGAGAAAGTAAGTTATTTTAGTTGAGATTACTTCAATTTGGTCTTTTGATAGTATCTCAAGAGATTTTGACAATCAAGGTATTTATTCGCCGATAGTCACTACAGACAGACATACAGGGGACCTTAGGCTGTCACAGTCTCATATTTCCATTCGTCAGGGAAACATTATGCATTAGTTATATAGAGATCGCATATATGTGGAAAAATCAAGCCAAACAATTCATTGATTCATATTTTTTTCTGTCCAATGGTTGAGATTTGCCCACCTCATTCTCTATTCTAATGTCCACTCTTTTCCACCACATGTCACTACATTCCCCCAAAAAATTCCTTAATTAAGGACTTATTAAGTACTTTAGGGTTCTACTTTATGCATTTAGCCAAAACTCTTAGTTAAAAGTGTTCGGGATAGGAAACGTTTTTAGTTTTTACGAATTTTAAGAAATTTTGAATTACGATTACCAAATTACCAAGAGCAATAGAATTTCTTGGCGAGATCTGAGAAATTTCCTTCCTCTAAGTGGCTCCTTTAGCCTTTGGAGCCTACGAAGGGCACGATTAATTTCTGTGTCACTCGAGAAGTTTTGATCCAAGTGCCAATTCGCAAAAATGAGCTTTTGATGAACTTAGGTTAGATTTTTATATAAATTTTAAAAATCCGAAGTATTTATTACTGTTGAAACTACTAAGAAAAATATCTTTTTAAAATTACTTATCCTACTTTTAAAGAACAAACCACAATTACTATTTCTTTTTGCTTTTTGCGATTTTATTATCTTCATTTGTCTGAAACCTTCTATTCGATTTATTTATATTCACATAAAGCTAAAGAAAAACTAATTATTGCATTAGTGATTTTTGAATGCACAAACTGACTTTAATTAGAAAAGTATAACTTCAATAATCCTAATTATCTGTAAGAAAATTATTATGTCAAAAGAAATATTTTTCATTAGCTCTTAAGTCCAATGAACACTGATTTCTCTTGTCTTCCTTTTTATATTCTCTAGCGCATTATTCTTGTTCCATGCTATTTATAATGTATATACATTTAGTTTTTTCTTGTCTTTTGTGCAATTAATGCTGGTTTCAGTAAATTGAATTTTTCCTTGATCATAGTATTGAAATTTTAATTGAAAAGACGCACAAATGTGAGTTGAAAAGTTTTCCTGTCGCTAAGTTCTTTATTCTTTCTTCAGCCTTAAAGAGGGAAAATTTAATTTGTACACAATAATTGGCCCCAAATACTGCTTGGCAGTCATGAGACTTTGCTACTTAAGTGTTTGCTATTTTCATTTTGAAACAAACTTACAAACAAGAAAAGTGTAATTAGAATAATTAAATTTAATTTGTGATTTTTTTTCCTTAATGTCTCGCTTTACCACTCTGCTTTTGCATGCCATTTCATTTAACATCGACAGCCAACGTCTTTTATGTTTACACATTATTCCCCAAACAGAGCATTTTAGCATTTTGCCTTAACCACTTTTTGGTGTTGAAATGTTTGGATTTCACACAGTGTTTCCTTATCGTAAAGAATTCTGGAGAAGGTCTCATTAAACGTTGCTTTTAATGGAAGAATTTTTAAAAGGTAATTAACGTTATGCTTCATTTGTAAGAGATGAAAGTTTTCTTTGCAAATATTTTGGTATAATGTTGGTAATTGAATAAGACAGCCTCTCAAAATTATCTTCTTTATAGTACAAAGCTACAAGCTTTGTACTACATCTTTTGTGAAACCATGGAAATTCAATATTAATAAAATGAGCGAGTCCAAGGAAAATTGTAGCATGTTGCTAAAAGTTGATCACAAAAGAAATCATTGACAGACATACAAATTTGCATTTTTCTTTTAAACGTCTCCAATTATCAATTTGGTAATTTTTAGCATTTATGTTGACAACGTGTAATTTCACTATTTTTGTTAGAATCATGTCAGTTTTGAGTTAAAGAAAGCTTAAAATTTTAAATTCATATTGATAAAATTAAAGGCTTTAATTTTTGAGTGATGCTAATCACGTTTCATATATTCCAAATTTGCTTTAAAATTTTCTATATTTAAATTTCAGAAAAGTTTTCTTCAGTAGTTTTGAATTTAAAAGAGATGACAGAGCGCTCCAGGTTTACGGAAAGTTCGAACTCACGATATAGAGCTTTCCGTGACTTTCTTTTAGCAAAATTTTTGGGTATTATATAGGGTAAGTGTGCCAAATTCCAACCAGCTTACAAATTCGGCCACATTTTTTGTTCTTCGAATATCCATGAACTTTCAGGTTTTGCATACTCTAGAGAATATGTAATGCAAAAAATAACAAAAAATGTCGCTTCGACGAGCAAGTTGATCTGAAGAAGACATTGAAAGAATTCTTGAAGGGCAAGAAACTACGAGAATGAAGGTGGCCGAAATAGGGCACCAATGTTATGTCTACATTTTTATTCCCTTTAAAAATGATTAAGAATGAATTTAGAGAAAATAAAGACGATAAACTGACTACAAGGTTTCAAGAAACACTCCTTATTAAAAAGTAACAAAAAAATTAAATTTCTATTGAAAATATTACATTTCAAACTTGAGACTTTGGCGGTTGCATGCAACTATGCCGAAATTTGCCACACTTACCCTACCGATTTACTACTGATTGATATAATTCACAAATTTGAAATTTCAACAAACCCAAAAAAATGTTTTGATGGGGATTCAGAGGGAAGGGGGTGAGGAGAAGATGGAAAAAACCGTCTGGAGATAATTTTTTTTTATTAGTGGTCACTGGTCACTGAAGTCCAGAAGCTGATATCTTTAACTGTTTAAGCTCCAGGACGGTTACAATCTGGAAAAAAAGCGGATTGTAGCAGGGGAAGCGTTTTACTTTACTACAACTCAAGCTTCGGATAAGTCAAGTTTTTCTATATTTTCATATGGATTTTACACATGGCTCTTTTCAGGAAATTTTAGGCATTAGACTAGCTATTAAAATATGGTATTATTATGGGCCAAATTCATTTAGGGTAAGTGTGCCAAATTTCGGCATAGTTGCATATAAGTACCGAAGTATGCTAAATATGCATATAAGTGCATATTTAGCTCTAAGCTATAATTAAAGTTGAGAAAAAAACTCATGATTAGCTTGTTTTAGTTTATGGGAATTGTGATTCATTGGAAATTCTAAGTGCTAGGCATTTTGATTGATAAGGCAATTACATTTTGATTTTTTAATGGATTCGTTTTAGTTCAATACTCTTTTAGAAAGGTTCTAGTGTAAGTGTGCCAAATTTCGAACATAGTTGCATATAAGCACCGAAGTCCTAAGTTTGAAATGCAGTATTTTTAATTCATATTGATATTTTTTGTTACTTCCTTTTCGAGAAGGCTGTGTGGAACCTTGAAAACTAGTTTATCGTCTTTGTTTTCTTTAAATCACTTGCTAAAATATTGAAAAATTAATAATAATATGGACATTGCTTTGGTTAGTATTCCGGCCACATTGAGTGAAATGCCGGCCACCTTTTTTCTGACCACCTTTTGTGACATAACGGATAGAAAATTTCAAAACGTCAAACGGAACGAGCTTAATATTTAGTTTAATACGTTTATATGACCCACAAGCCCTGAGATCTTCCGCGTAATTTTTCCTGAAGACCTGAAGACTAGCATCTCAAATTTACGCGAAGATTCCCGTAGCAATTTGCCCTTCCTGAACTCTTCCAATGCCTTTTCCACATCATCTTTTTCATAGAAGCGATGTTTTTTTCTCTGGACACTATAGAACTCAGAAATTGAAAACAAAAACACAAAATGAATAAGAAATTTAAGAAAGCAAAAGATGTTGCCGGAATAGGCAATACTACTTCACCGGAGAGAGGCTCACAAAGTATATACTTTTTTACGCGAAATACAGGATCCCGTTGGGAAATTTCACCCGAAATTTAAAGATTGATTCACTATTAACATAAACAGAAACAATCTTTAAAGAAAACTAATCACTTTTCATGAAAAACACCGAAGGAAAACCTTTTGCACTTCACCACAAATCGTAAGACTGCTAGAAACACAATCGATAAGTCACATTTTTTGTAAGACTCTTCCACACTGAGTTTTTACAACGCAATTTAAATTCAAATTATACCTAAAATTTAACGAGCTTTGTGTTAATACATCCTAAAATGAATAAATATTTAAAAGCAAAATGAATTCATTGACTATTCGAAGATAACATACATAATTTTAATTAATTTATTTCCATGGCCGAAATTACACTCAAAGTGGCCGAAATTAGAAGCCGGCCACTTCCCCTATAACACATTGAAAAAAAAAATGTTTTAAACTTGAGTCGTCCGAAGCTAGGGCGCTTCCTCTATAACTTTAAAACTAAATAAAATTTCTAAAATGTTCATTCACATTTTTGAAAAAATCATGTTTGCGATAGTCAAGTCATAGTATTTAGACTCATCAGGAATAAAAAAAAAACAGATACTTTCTGTTGGCAGATTATCTAAACTCGGTCTTGAACAATAAATTGATTGTTGAAAAAAATATTTGGATTTTTGGGAATATTTTATTAAAGAAAAACAATTACTTTTAATATTTTACACCGTGTGTCATATCGTGAAATAAATTTAGATGAAGCGAAATAAAAAATCTTTCGTTAAATACTAATAAGTCACATCGAGTAACGTTTAAAATTTCAATAAAGTAGATTAATGGACGTTTCTCAGTGACTGCCGATAGGGACAGAATTTTTTAAAGGTTTTATCTGTTAGAATTTTATTCCTAATAAGAAAAAAATCTTCACACATTGCACTACAATAAAAATAAGAAATTTAAAATAAGACCCGTCGATATGAAAATATTCTTGAATCTCTTCTAATAGTTTCTCGAGATCGATTATAAAATAGCTTTTGAAAGCGTATCTCGACCACTCAGAATAAGAAACGAATAACTCGAAGTGGGCAAATTTTACAGGAGAGAGATTTGAAATTGAGATTTTACATGCAGAGTATAGAATTTTTTAGATTTAAGATCTCTATAACTTTGAAAATAATTATCTTTCAAGTATAATATTCAAGGATGGTAGACGTTCTAAAGAAGTAATCCAAAAATCGAATAAAACGATTTTTTGTAAAAAATCGAGTTGTTCGACTTGTATTCTGAGTTGGAGGAATTTTTGGTCTAATAGGTTGTAGCAAATTGTGAACGGAAAAATAGAACTTTCTTAACTTTTTCTCTTTAATTCTTCACGACGTTTCGAGGATGGCTGTCCTCTTCATCAGGTTTCGAATGTGGAGGAAAAGTCTCGTACAGGTGGGAAATTCTGCTGCTGCAATGCACTTGAACTTTTTTACAAATCTTCTTCGGTGTCAGTCCATTGGATGGTAAACTGCAGAGTGAAGATTTGTAAAAAAGTTTAGTGCATTGCAGCAGCAGAATTTACCACCTGTACGTGACTTTTCCTCCACATTCGAAACCTGATGAAGAGGACATCCATCCTCGAAACGTCGTGAAGAATTAAAGAGAAAAAGTTAAGAAAGTTCTATTTTTCCGTTCACAATCTGCTGTATTCTGAGTGGTCGATCTATTTCTTAATCTTTCGCATCGCGTATAAGATCGAAAGTTTTTGGGATCCGAGGGAAAACTGAATTTGTTTAGTGAAGTTTTCAACAACTTAATGATTTTTTTCGAAATTCAAATTTTCGCACGATTCTTAGCAAACTTATTTTTTACTGTTCTAATTTATTGACCGAAAATGTTCTTCCCCTTCATCATAGTTACTTATAGCCTTATAGTTATAGACTGTATTTAGTTTTTAAGATATATAAATTAATACATTGTCAGCTCTCAAAGCGAAAATATTCAACTACCATTTAATGAATTTATGGAATCCTTTTACGTGAATAGATGGCATGGTGGAATTGCCGCAATTAGTTGTCACTGCCTTTATGCACTTGATGCACTGCATTGATCATCGTCTTTCCGATTAAACTGCAATTTCTACTCCTGCCACTTTTCCACCCACTTCCTGCTCGACAGAGCTCTTCATGTAAGTTGGCTGATAACTCGTCAAGTCTTTGTGAAGATGATTTGTGGCAGTCACGAAGGATGGTTCTCCAACGTCTTCTTGCTTTAGTGGCTCTTCGTAATTTTGACATGTGAGTGGATATAATTTTGTAATTTTCGCCCTTATGCCACGATGACTGTACACTCGAGGAAAGTTTCGATTTTCCAGGGTAGTCCAAATAATAATTTTCCCTCTATCCACCTATTCAATCTCCTCACATAGAAGCTCAGCACGGAAGCTCTGTGAGAGAGAGAGTGCTCAATCAGGGGACGCTACAAATATGTAACGTACCTTCGTTTCGCTAATTCCTCTACATGTACATTACCCCCTTGGCAATTAATCATTATTTTAGCATACAAATGAACTGATTAAATGACCGTGTGACATAATTTACCGGATAATGTATAATCAATTATATTACCGTTTTTTTCCAGTGAGTTCTTTTTTGTTCAATAAATCATAAAATAAGCCGATGGAATTTGCATTATTTAATGCAATATTTTCACCCACATCCCATGAGATTTATTATCCCTTTATTCCCCTTTCATTTAAAAATATTAAACGGCATTTTTCGGTATTTACTGAATCGTTTAGTTGTTTTGGGAAGTTCATTTTTTTAAATATGATATTAGGTTTCTGCAAAATGTGTCGAAACTTTATTATGTTTCAGTGTTTTTTTTTTATAGTAACTTATACAATATTGATCTGACAGTGAAAATATAGCAAAAAATATGAAAAGATATTTTTCAACATTTCGTACAATGACTCAATGATAGATATTATTGAATTTATCAGGGCAGTGGGTTCTGTAACAGATTAACGAAAAATCTGTAGCCTTTATTGTTGAATATCGGAGGCATAATCACAATGACAATAATTGCTTTTAAGGAGTTTTAAGAAAGGTGAAGTAAAACAGTGAGAGTAATAATTTACGTAACAATGATTCAAATATTTACAAAATAACGTACTATATTCTGAACGAAAACCAGAGAATGTTTTAACCTTAATCCAAATCTAACAGTATTGGGGTATTTGTCTTTCTTATACTTATTATCAATCGGGTCATATAAGATTCATGCAATTTGAGAAGTCCTTTTGAAAATTTCAGTAAGTAATAATTTAATTACTCTAATGAAAACTATTATGTATTAATTTTTCTTGTAGTTTCTAGTTACAAAAGGTTTCTTGCTTAAAGAAAAAAAAGAATATATATTTTTTTTAAATCTAATGCAAAAATTTGAAAATTCCTCGTTTTGACTTTAAATATTTGCTATAGCAAAAAATGTAGTTTAATCTTACAAAACATAATTTCTACAATCTTCGAACTTGTGATTATGTACATAAAGATTAGGGGGAAAAATTTAAGATACTTATTCAGAAAACATATTTTCCTGAAGGTTACGGATGAGCCACTCGTCGTTAAAGGGTCCAAGAAGTTAATAAAAGTTTTCGAATTCCATTTTTAAAGGGCATTAAAATCTCGTAGAGATAAAACCCCAAAAGGGTTGAAGTTACGAAAGCCAAAATCCTGAATAGCCAAAATTCTGAAATGCCAAAATCTCGAATAGCCAAAGACCTGAAAAGCCGAAATCTCAAAGAGATAAAATCATGAATGGGTCGAAATCCTAAAAGGCAAAAACCCGAATGGACTAAAATCCCGAAATGCTAAAATTCCGCTTAGGTTAAAGTTAAAATCTCGAAAGCCTAAATCCTGAATAGGCTAATCCCGGATAACCAAAATCTCTAATGGGTCGAAATCCCGAAAAAGCCAAGATCCCGAATAGCCAAAATCTTGAAAAAAATCTCGTATGGGCTAAGACCTCGAATAGCCAAAATCTCGCATAGGCCAAAATCCTTAACTCTTTCCGGACCGCAGCATATGCTGCAAGCCATAGTTTCACCATTTTTTAATCTAAAATATCCAAGTTCAGGAATTAATTGAGGTCCTACAAAAAATATCTTACATTGAAAAAAAATGTGAATTTTAGGAGCGAAAAGAGTTTCAATTTTTTTTTCATATTTTCGCACTTACGCCTAAACTAAAAGAGATAATGAAGAACGGATGGTATTTTTGAGTTCATTGGACTATAACTAGTCTAGAAAAAATATGTAACTAGTGCAATGTTGGCATGGTTCGCATAGAGTGAACCTTCACTGAGAGAAATCCGAAAAAGTTAAAATAACATTCCGGAAATGTTAATTTTACCCTGCAGTATTGATCCGAAATCGGTGTAAATAATACCCTTTTTAGGTGTATTAGGGGTTAAAGTTATCCTTTTTTCATGTTAATTTTACCCATTTTACCCTTAAAAAGGTGTAAAATTAACATTAAAAAATGTTGATATATTTTTACACCTAAAAAGTGTTAATGTTATGAGGAAAAAATGTTAATCGCACCCTCTTTTTTTTTCTCAGTGTTCAAACAACGCAAATTTTCACTTTGTTTGCAAAGACCTAGTTCGTCATTTCTAAGCCATAAGATAGATCATTATTAAGCTCATGAAAAGAGATGAGAAATAGCAGGTCAGCTCTTTGCCAACAAAGAGAAAATTCGCATCGTTTGAAGGTTCACTCTGTGCGAACCAAGCCTACATTCCCCTACTTTTGTTTCACGTATTAAAGGAACAGACATTAAAGGGTTAATAGCAGCTTTTAAAGCTCAAATGTTAAAACGACTCTAGAGAGAGTATATCCCAACTGAATATAGTCATATTTAGACAACTATTTAGACTCATTAAAAAAAGGTGTTAAGATTTATGACAAGCCTAGACTGATTCCAGTTTATTACTTCCGTTAACTAGTTTTTATCCAAATTTGATATTTTATTATTTCTAAACTATTATAAGAACACTGAGAGAAATCCGAAAAAGTTAAAAGAACATTCCGGAAATGTTAATTTTACCCTGCAGTATTGATCCGAAATCGGTGTAAATAATACCCTTTTTAGGTGTATTAGGGGTTAAAGTTATCCTTTTTTCATGTTAATTTTACCCCTTTTACCCTTAAAAAGGTGTAAAATTAACATTAAAAAATGTTGATATATTTTTACACCAAAAAAGTGTTAATGTTATGAGGAAAAAATGTTAATCGCACCCTCTTTTTTTTCTCAGTGAAGAAGCACACCAAGGGTCGTGGCAAAAATTCGAAGTCTTTGAAATTTAAAAGAACAAATTCTCTGGCGAACGCTGGAAGAACTGTCATTAGATTTGCGAATAAGTTCAAATGGATTATGGACCGGTTTTAAGGTATAGCGTCCAAGTCACGAGTTACAGAATTTTGCAAAGCATGGGATGGATTGCTACCCTTTTTTGAACTAGATTAATCTGTATTTTGTGTCTAGTATATTTATATTAATTTTATTGCAAAACGTAGACTAATCAATTACCACCGACCTAGTTCAAAGTCCCTACAACTGAATAATCTTTTCTTAACTTGAGAACGTATTCTCAAGACAGATTTCTTGTTTATCCACAAAATATAGAGTGCGCATGCAAATTGATATTCCGGTGGGAAATTCAATTAAGTTTAGGACTGGAGCATGAATTGCGCAATTTTACTTTTGTACTACGATGATAAATCGCATTCATCAATCACTACAGCTAATAACACTCAAAAGTACACCCATAGCAGAGTAATTTAATGGAATTAATTTACTGAATTTACTAAAATATCAATTTTGGTGAATTGAATGTTATTCATTGAGTAATAGGGCATGTTATTGGTATTATTGAATTTCTATCTACCAAGTCTTGCATATTATTAACTGTCTAGATTTGTGCATATTGATTAATTCTCAATATTGTTACCAACGTCTGATTCCGAATAGCATGAACATGTATATACCATGAGCAAGATAGGTAATGTTATCACATCTCTTGATTAAGTTCACTGAAGTGACTAATATGCATATTCAAATTTTTGAATGTCTTCAGGATTAGATTATTTAGTTTGTGTTTATTGAGCATTTTTTTTTTGTAGAAAGTTCTTTGAAGTTTCACAGTCAATAAAGTTCAAAGAAGAACGAAATTTATTATATTTTATATATTACTTCTGTCTTTAATGTCACCCGAATTTCATTTGTAATTGGATTTCGCAACGACAATTTCCAATCTTTAAGAACTTTGCAGATGATTCGGTGTTTTAGAGTCCAAATAGACTTAGGTTGATCCTCGAACATGTTTAGCCTGTAAAATTGATGAAATATGTAGCATTCTCCATAGTAAATTGTCCATGAAAAATTGCATTGGCACAGAAATTAAATTAAGTCGCTTATAGTATTGAAAAGTTTTCTGAAGAAGAAACGTTAAAAAAATATTCAGTTGTGAACAAATTAAAAAAAAAAAGATATCTTATTCCGTGTTTATGTCTTGTGGCACTTTTTTTTGAACCTTTCAAGATTTTTTCCCTTGAATGCAACTTTTGCTTCACGAATTGGTGCATAAATTGCCGCTGGGGGTGGATTTATTGAATGACTTTCTTGGTACCTCATTCAGAAGCACTGAACTCGTGAGTACTCCCACTTTGCCACCCATCATTACTCTCCACAATGCTACCGCAAATCCCAATTATAGTTCAACGTCAGGGAGTTGGAAGAAAATACCCAGAGACTTGTGGAGAGTGTGTTTTTCTCTGCCACTCTGGGTTGTTTTCACCTCTGGTGAACTCCTTCTTTTTCTCCTTTTTGGACTGAGTGAGTGTTTTTCACAAACAAGCATGGAAAAGTTCTGTTTTTATTTATCGCATCGAGATAAATAAATTCTACATGGAGTATTTGACATTTTTGCATTTTTTAATTGGAATCATGCAAATTTAATGAATTTTCTGGAACTATATATTTTCATACAATTCATGATGATATTATCATCCCTGGTAGTATGAGACCTCACTTGAGGGGTTTTTTTTTTATAGCTATTGACTGATAAATTTCCACTGGAAAAGGATCGTGTGCATAATTTATTATTCCTTGAGTTTAGCATGGTATTGCACCCCCCAATTCAATTAAAAGCAAACGTACATATTAGTTTTCACATGACGAGCATAACGCAAATGTGTAAGACACGAAAGAAACCACCCTCCAACCTCATTCTTAATGCAAAATGATTTTCTTATCAAATTACATTTTAAGCAAATTCTGCTAACACGCAAAATACAAAATGCCAACAATGCTGACTTTCCATCTCTTCCGCTTAAAGTGATAGGGATGATGACAGAGCAAAGGTGGAAATTATTTATTGCCTTTATACAACTTTTAGCTTAATTCTCATTCCAAATTCCCATTTCGGTCTTTTTGGAATGATATATTACTAATGCAGAAACCTAAATGAATTCACCAAGAGATGCAGACTATATTTTAGTCTCGCTCTAATTGATGAGGTTGACTTTGAATGTTGCCTTAATTGAGCTTTCCGGGAATGTACTACCTGATCTCTTGCGATATTTCAACTGAATCCCAGATTAATTAAATTGACGAGCCCAAATGTAGAGGATAGGTAAGGGAGGGTAGGGCTACTGAGCTACTTAATGATTTAGTGAGGAATCAATTTAAAGGTTATACTGAACTAAGTACGTAAATTATTCAGATCGGAGCTATTATTATGAATTTTATCGAGGCACGATTCGTCAGAGGATTGTCTTCTTCTCAAAATCAAAAAGATTTAATTTTCTTCAAAATTTTCGATCCTCGGTATGGGTCTTCCTCAGTGGTTCAATTAAAATCTTTGATCTTGAGAACAAGATAAATCCTTTGCCGAATACTGGAAGAAACCGATGATAATACACAACTACGTCAGATACAATATTTGAAGAGGTGGCGTGTGTACCCTCTTTTCGCCAAATACTGATACAAAACAAATTCAGATACGACAACGGTTGATGCACCAAACCGTATGCTTAATATCATCGGTTAGATCACCAACTGAGCTAACTGCATCTGCTTTGTGTCTACAATTCATTGCAAACGCTGCGCAGCGATGTGTCACTTACAACGAATGCTGACACAAAGCAAATGCAGTTAGCACAGTTGCTGATCCAACCGACGATATTTTGACTGATTATGACGAATTTGTCTCATAGATGCTTAGAGGTAATAACACAACAGGGGTGGATTGATAACTTTTTGACACTATCGAATCGATAGTATCGATAAATTTATATATGTTAGATAAAGTGAATGTAGACTTTTTACGAATTCTTGGGCCATTCATTGTGACATTTTTAAAAGAATGAGACTGATGATAAACACCTATATTAGTTACAGGAAGTGCAGCTATCGTTTAAAGTTTTCAGAATCGACAGTCGATAGTATCGAAAATAAGTTGTCATGTCACCCCAGATCCTCTTTCCAAACCTCCATAAAGCACCCTTTGGTCTCTCATAGTCACTCTTGACCATTTTGAGGCATAAAATCAAATAAAATGGCCAAAATATCAGTTTTGCAATTAAGCCTATACTTCGGGAGGCTTGTGCTTATGCTTTCAGGGAAGCAGAATGAGAGAACCAGCTGAGTTTTCTTCTCCCCTGAAACGATGCTTTTAGGTAGTTTGAAAGAAAGGAATTTATTTTAACAGATTGAAGGAATTTATATAACTTTACTTTAAATAAATTAATTTATCGGTGGAAAAGAAGTGAATATTTAATCGAGAGAATCAGGAAAGATCCGAATTTTAATTACAAAAAAAACTCTCAAAGGGAGGAAAAGGGTTGATAGCGTACATACAATAAGAGTCTGGTGTTGAGACGTAAAAGTCCTCAGGGATTCCTCACATGCTCGATCCGTGATGAACTCTTCTCGTGTCCGGGTATTGGAGATTAATTTCTCTTCTCACTCCATCCGGAAAGAACGCTCCGAGTTGGTGTCCACCAAGATCCACTGTCAATTCCCCCGATGAATCCCTCGACGATTCCCCAAAGGGGCTGGAAACCTCCCACGAAGGCGACGAAGCGTGACCGATGGGGCCCATAGAGTAAATTCCCTTCCGGGAGTACTGCAGTCGTCCAATGCGCTGATCAGGTGTCCCAAGTAACCATAACCTCAAATGTAGATTTGGCTTCTGTCTGCTCCTGAGTGGAAGAGGTTGTTCTTGGGCAGAATTGCCCTTTTCTTCCGGGAGTCTCCACCACATGGAGAAGAATCAATTATCTCCACTCTCCTCTCACACACTCCGCACTTGTTGGAGGACAAATCCAGACTGCCGCGATTAGGAAATAGTAGGATGGGTGAAAGGTGGGATTGAACAAACACAGTCAAAGTGGCCATTATTCTGAATTTCGCCGCAATTTCCGAATTATCAGAATATGTATATTTTAAATTAAAAACGACTGTTATATCTCCTCCTACTTAATAAAAAAAAGAAAAAAATGAAAAAGAAAAAAAAATCTTTAACGTGGGCGCCATCAAGTTTTTAGAAAAACCTGAAAAATAGAACCGAAGAAATTCCGACTTGAAGACTTGAAGGAAAATCTAAAGACCGTGAAATTTTGCTAGGCAAGTACCGAGGTATATCCATGGGTATCACTTGGGCAACCGACCAACAAATGAACGTCTGGGTAATAAGGCATCGGCCGCTATCCCTACCTCCCAAACCTTACCATTTAACACCGAACGGATTCTACCCGCAATTCCGAATACTGTCAACATAATCCGAAAAGAAAAGAGAAACGAAAATGGGTTCCGAATTCTGGGTTAAGGAAAAGCAATAAGTCCGGAGTAAGATCGATAAGAACTGATAATTGGAAATCACTCATTTCTTCACTGTGGAACATGAATTCCAACCCCTCATCCCAAGAATACTCACAATTCCGGAAGGAATTTTTCAGGATAAAGGAAGGTGGGAACAGGAAGAACAAAGGTCTGTTACGGCATAGCCTAGACGAAATGAACTTTCGTACTTAACTTTCCTTTCTCTCCGCGCACTCCGTCATCCCTGAGTGAGGCTCAGAGACCAGTGAAGCTCCAATTTCCGGCGAAATGAATAAAGTAAATTAAAGAAAGTCATGGGGTTTTTAACTAATGAGCCGAACTCAGAGTATGTATAAGATGTAGTGCCGGAATAACATTTCATAGATCCTGAACCGGCTACCGGTCCCGTTGGCGTTCATGGTCATAGGGACCCGCTTACAAAATTTGAAAGAAAGAGATAATTATTTAGAAAATTGAAAGTTTGTATATTAGATAAATTGAAAAGAGAACCAAGTGCAAAATAGAACTAGCTACCAGTTCACCTAGCGTTTCGGCCTTAGGAGCCCGCTATGCAAAGTTTTTGAGAAGTCGAAATAGCTGTTTATTAGAGACTTGGTTACTCAGACATTTCCAATTGGAAAAACTAAAACAACTGAACCAGCTACCAGTTCCGAGAGCGTTCTGACCTTAGTGGTCCGCTTTAATAAGGAAAATGAATAAAAGCAAAGGCCGGTATCTGCGAAACTAAGTTAGGTTGAGATAAAAACTTGAACTGGCTACCAGTTCATGAGAGGCGCCGGTGATGAGGTCATAAGGACCCGATCCCTACAGTGAAAGTTACGAAGAAACAAAAGTTTGGACTGGCTACCAGTTCCGAAAATATTTAGGTATTAGGGTCATAAGTACCCGTTTCCAGTATTTAAAGTTTAAGAAAAACAAAGTGAGAAAACTGTAAACTGGCTACCAGTTCCCTGAGCGTATTAGTCATACGGACTCGCTGTGAAGGATACCGACTTCATTTACAGTGAAAATAACTGAAATATTTTAGTAGTAATTCCGCACATGATGAAATACTCTAAGCCAAGAACCCCAATCGGATAGGAATAAAATTTTATCAACAGGAAGAAAATATCAGAATCTAATAAAAGGAAAATTCAGCCGAAAATTAAGAGAATTAGAAATTACAAAAGGTGTTCCGAGGCACAATTCACAAGGAAAACGAGAAGGGAAAGAGAAGAAATTATGATGTCATAATTTGGGGAAGAAGAGGTCTTAGTGCCTGAACCGCAAGCAACTAAGAAGTGAATCACTAACCGAGTGATTCCCGACAGTTCCGATAGAATTTAAAGAAATCCGATACCGAAACAGGAAGCTGGTGGCGGAAAAATCAACGCTCACTCAAGCAACCCTTCCTGACTGGGCGATATCCCAATCCAGGAGAAATCCCCAAAGGAGAGATCATGACCGAAGTTTCCGAGGAAAAACCGAATGGATATCCGTGGTGCAATGGATATCCGAAAATAACCGAAAGGAAAGTCAAATGTGAAACCGAAAAGTTTTAGTCCGAGATCCACAATGACAAGTCTCAACTCCCCGAATAAAGCTATGGTATCCTTAAAAGCATACGCTAAATGGCCTATAAAGTAGGCACTTCAAGGAACCATTTCCGCTTAACATAAGTTCTGAAAAATCTCGCATTAAACTTTCCCTGTGAAAAGCTCTGAGAACCGATTTTCAATCAATAACCGATTGATCGAAAGAGAAAAAGATCCGAAAAATAAGGAAAAATAACCCAGAAACCCGAAAATTGCATATGAAAAATTTCAAAGATACCGGAATATTGGAAAAATTGAAACCTAAGTGATATTTGAAAAATGTATAGAAAATTAATTTGAAAATTAAAGTAGGAGAATAACGGCATTTAATAGGGCAAAAGATCACATTATATTTTACTATCGACCGAAGAAAAAAACCTCTTTGTAACAAAATGAGTAAAATAAAAGTTATTAAATAAGAGGAAAAATTTCAACCGACTAATATTGTACAAAAAGTCCATGATTTTGCACAAAAATTCAATTTTATCCGATATAAAGTGATCAAATAAAACGGATTAACTGTAGAAGATTATCAAAAATCCCTGATTCTGCCGAAGACAATACATAATTGCCCTGACCGGCGATATTATTTGCCTCGCACAAAAGTTTTATTGCACTATTTGTGCAGAAATGATAAATTTCTGGTCGATCGATAGGATGATGAAACCTTCGCAGCCACGTGGCAATGATGAACCACGAGGTAAAAAGATTTTCATTCCCCTAATCCCATCTAAAACTGATTTTTTTTTTTTAAATCAAATCTGTGTAACGCATGTCTGAAATATTTATGCCACTTATGAAACATAAAACATAAACGGGAAAAATTAAGGAAATTGAACCGAATTTACCCATGTCCGAATTTCTTTTAACAGTTTTAAATTTAAAATTTAATTTCTGGGTAAAATTCGAGTCAATTCGATGGAAAAATGAGAGTTTATTGAATATTTCTACTTTGGCTGCCCGAAAAAAGTTTGAAATTTTCCGCAGAGAACCATCTCTCCACGAAAAAAAAGAAAAACAAAAAAAAGAAAAGATCTTTTGCTTGGCAATGAAAAAAGAAAATTAGAAGCAAAAGATATGATGAGCTAGAGACTCTGAAAATTTCAATCAGATTATTGAAAAATTGAAACTTTAATCTCAGGGTCGTGGGTTCGAGCCCCACGTTGGGCGCCATTTGAAACGATGCTTTTAGGTAGTTTGAAAGAAAGGAATTTATTTTAACAGATTGAAGGAATTTATATAACTTTACTTTAAATAAATTAATTTATCGGTGGAAAAGAAGTGAATATTTAATCGAGAGAATCAGGAAAGATCCGAATTTTAATTACAAAAAAAACTCTCAAAGGGAGGAAAAGGGTTGATAGCGTACATACAATAAGAGTCTGGTGTTGAGACGTAAAAGTCCTCAGGGATTCCTCACATGCTCGATCCGTGATGAACTCTTCTCGTGTCCGGGTATTGGAGATTAATTTCTCTTCTCACTCCATCCGGAAAGAACGCTCCGAGTTGGTGTCCACCAAGATCCACTGTCAATTCCCCCGATGAATCCCTCGACGATTCCCCAAAGGGGCTGGAAACCTCCCACGAAGGCGACGAAGCGTGACCGATGGGGCCCATAGAGTAAATTCCCTTCCGGGAGTACTGCAGTCGTCCAATGCGCTGATCAGGTGTCCCAAGTAACCATAACCTCAAATGTAGATTTGGCTTCTGTCTGCTCCTGAGTGGAAGAGGTTGTTCTTGGGCAGAATTGCCCTTTTCTTCCGGGAGTCTCCACCACATGGAGAAGAATCAATTATCTCCACTCTCCTCTCACACACTCCGCACTTGTTGGAGGACAAATCCAGACTGCCGCGATTAGGAAATAGTAGGATGGGTGAAAGGTGGGATTGAACAAACACAGTCAAAGTGGCCATTATTCTGAATTTCGCCGCAATTTCCGAATTATCAGAATATGTATATTTTAAATTAAAAACGACTGTTATACCCCGTTATAGATTCGTCTGCCGTTCGTTTACAGTTAAAATAGATTAAAAGGATTCAGAGGTAAGCAAGAACCGTTTGAAACCAAACAAACGTCAAATGAAAATTATATGTCAATTGTCAAAACGCTACCTGGGCAAACTTACTTCGAAGTTTATTCGGTTTCAAGGGGTTCTTGCTCACCCCTGCTAAATATATTTTCTATAATTTATTTAATTTTTTTTTTTATTTATTTTGATATATCTACGAGGCTCTTCATACCATTTTGTACATTGTTCAATTTACAAATTTATGACTATGTTTACAATCCGTCGTGAAAAATGTCCATTCAGACGTTTCGAATATCTTCTCCGAGCGGGACTCAAGCTCACAACTGAGTGACAGTTTCATCGACATTCTAACATGTAGGGGGAAGTGGGGCACCTTTGAAATTGAGATTTTTCTCCTAGGTTTAAGTGGAACTGAACCATATTATAATATAATTTAACTTCCCAATCTGCTTGTGCAGCTAAATTATATCACGATAAGGCTGAATATTATTTAAAAATATGTGAAAAATCCCAATTTCAAAGGTGCCCCACTTCCTCCTAGTTAAAATCTTTTCGTCAGGTGCTTAAAATTGATTAGAAATTCATATATTTTTCCGAAATGATTTTATCGAAATTTAACTTGTTATACTTTTATCATACTTTCTACTTTTCTCTCAACTTTACATATCAATCAATCTTTAAAATTCAATTTATAAATCTCTAATTTGAATAATTTGATAAAGTTCCAATTTGTGGACAACATAGCACCATTCTCCCCTAAAGCAATAATATTACTATTTTATTGCGTTTTGCTTCAGGATATTTATCTATCTTAGCACATGCTGATTTTACCGAATTATTTCAATAAATTTATTCTCTCATAGGGCTACATATCAATAAATAATTGATCTTAAATAACATAAATTTAACTTTACAGATTGCAACAGTTCAAATATTTAAGGACTTTCAAAAGGTGAAATACAACATTATGTTACTATTATTGCCTTTTGAGTGCAACTACCAAACTTTTGAATGAGTAATGTCTTAACTTCTTTTTATTCATATATTTTTCTTAGAGTTACAGAGTATTCTACTTTTTCGAATTCTCTTTTCACAATCTTAAATAATTGGATTCTGAAGCACTTTGGGGTCAAGTCAGACTCTCCAACATAAATATTGGTGGAGCTCAAGTAACCATGCTTTAAAAAAGTCAAGAAAAGATTATGGTGTGCGAAAATTTGGTTTTAAGGATTGTGTGTTGAATTTTGGAGGTAAATAATCATGTTCAGCAAACTGTTCTCAATAAACGAAATGGGTAAAATATTGGCTTGACGAGATTATTTGACTTCGAATTTAACTCCCAATCGAATTTGCATATATTCCGAATTGCGAGCACTCTGGGGTCGACTGCAAATAATCCCAGATACTATAAGAATACCTGGGATTATCACTGGTCATTTTAATTTAAAATTTAAATAGAGAAAGCCAACAAAAAAAATCGTAGAAATCTGGCTGAGCTGCTGCAGCCCGGACTCATCAACTAGGTCTTCTTGTCTTGTCGTTCCCAAGTCGGAGAACCGTATTGTTCATTCTTTATCATGGGGGTGACTCTCTTCTAGACAGAATGAGCTACCCAGAGAGAAGAAGCAGCGGCTCATTCGATCCTTCTTGTCGTATTGACTACTTGTATTTCTCTTTTTTTTTCTCTATCCTTTGTTCTTTTATTAGTGAAACATTATCAATTTTTAGCGATATTTACAATCTAAATATGAGCATCAAAACAGTTTCGGAAAAACGAAAATAAGGGAGAATGGAACAGTTTACGCAGAGTAATTTTTTCAGGACTCATTTGCTAAACGAATATGAACCGTATTCAAGCTAACTACACTTACTCCGTCAGTTTCTCTTGAGTATTGACTGTCTGAAAATATACAGGACAATTCCCAAATAACAATTTTTTGTCCTAAAAATCTTAATTTTCAAAAGTAATGCATGCGTGAGACTACCACGCCCTCTCCTGATTTTGATGTTCTACAATTCATGTGATTTTTCATAATAAAAATCATTTTATGAATAAATCTTTTAATGCAAGTCATTGGATGTTTATCAGGGTTAATATTTCTGCAAATACATTTTGATTTAGATGAGACAATTCTTCTCTAGGTAGTAAAAGTTTACAAACATCACCCTGCGGCAGGTTTCGAATCTCAATGTTGAGTACTTATACATAGAAACAACTGACAGCTTCCCGGCCGAAACAAAATAGAAAGTCACAAGTATTTGTGCGATATTCGTCAAGTCAAAATTGAAAGCTGTATTTCTTATATTCTCTATCCTTTTGGTTATCCAGCTATAAGTTCCAGATATTCTACAGTCTTTTATTATATGCGTGTTTAACTGTTGAATAGGGGAGACTGGGGCACATGTAACCATTTTCGATAGATGCGAATTTGAGGTGATTTTCCAAGGACACCGTAATTTTTTGGAAAATATTTCTTAGCTCATGTTTTACCCTTGGGCATAGGCAATTCGTCGAGGGTAATACGGATGCTGGAAAACAATTGAGTTTTCCATAAAAATAAAATTTGTGTCACTGTGCATTTTTCTCTTATCACAAAATACCTGGGATAGAAGTAAACACTTTCTGGGGAGGATGTAAACACCCTTATTTCCACCCTTGAAATTAACTTTGCATCACTTTCAATTATTTTAATATACTTAAGATATATATAAAAACTGTATATTTTTCAAAAAATCACGACACTCTTCACAAAGAATAATTAAAATAGCAAAAAAAGTAAAAGCATGCATATCAAAGACATTTTTCAATGGATTTTCCCCATATTTTGACATCATGTGACTTTTTATTGAACACAGCGCCACCAATTTTTTTCGTAATCTATGAATTATAGATATTTCGCATGAAGGTCAATTTCCCGCTCTTTTACCTACTCATTTTGTGAAATTGAAATTGCCTGTTTACATCTACCCCAAATGCTGTTTTCTGACCAATTATTAATTCTTTTGAAATAATGAGAATCTCAATTTGTCTAGTAAATGCATAAATATAATCCTAAACTAAAAGATGTAGGAAAGAACTGGTATTGCTACATTTCGATTATTTTACACAGTTTTTAATTTCCAGGCGGAAATCCAAATGACCAAAATAATTGAAATATCAACATTTTCGGGAAAAATGATTTTTATTTTTAAAGCATTAGGATTTTATTGACTAATTCATCTGTGGACATACATCCCCATGGTATCTATGAATGCTTATGGGTTTTATCCTCTGGAGTCTTAAAATTAATGAATAAAATCACAGTGTTTACAACTACCCCAGTTTACTACTGCCCCAGTTCCCCCTAATGACAATATGAGAAATTATTTCATATTCCCAAAGACAATATCTAACTCTTACTTTGCTCCGATGAATTTCATACAAATAACTATAACTTGCTATCTTGTTCGGCCGGGATGTTTTAAAGAGACATTACACTCGACTCTTCGTTATTCGGCTAACGTGGGGACAAAATGACATTTTGGTTTTTTGAATCTGGTCAACATTTTTTATATTTTCTTCTGTAGGAATTTGTTTCCTGTCGAAAAACAACAGAATTTTCATTGTGGTGTGTTTATGTTTCATTTTGTAGCACGATTGTGTGTCAAAAACTTTGATAAAATGAAAATAACACGTTAATTCACTCTGGACAAACTGCATGCTTCGTAAAAGATCGTTTTGAATACATCAACCGCCAGTGTTTGGCAGCTGTCACCCGGATAACGAAGTGCCGGATAACGAAGAGCCGTGTGTACTGAAGATTGTGACAAGTTCAATGGTTATTTTGTTACAATTTTTTCGTGAAAAATAGTGCTTTAGAAAAATGTGAAGAACAGTTTGTAAGCCCCAGACTTGTCGACTGCTAAACCAGGCGGGCATTTGACTATTTGACATTCCTTGTTGCCACCTTTTCATCCATGGAGATGACCTACCCCTGTGTGTTATGATGGGAGAACATTATGGCGTGACCACTTTCCTCCCTCTTGCACACATACGCTATTAGGGTTTGACATTTCTGAACTTTAGCGGCGATCGCTAATTGAGAGAGAGTACTAATTGAGAGACGGACGCGTTAAAGAGAGTTAGTTAGTGACTAGACTCGGACGAGTAAGGACGTGCACGCGTGCATACCAGAGGGAGCATCTTGAAAGAGGAGAATGGGTGGTAGGTTTAGATTTCGTCCCTGACCCTCTTTCAAATCAAAAGAGCTCTCAGATCCTTAAATAATTCCTTTTGGTACGCGGGTAATATTCTGACGGAGATAAAGTTAACAAGTTATTTTTTAATATTTTTGATTATAGTGATGTTTTAGTGAATGTATTAGGCTTCAGACTGATCAATCATGGCCCGTTTAATATTATTGCCCTAGTATTATCAGTGGGAAATTAATGGCCTCTACACACTAGTAGAAATTTTTTTAAAAAATGCTTTTTTAAAGAAAATTTCCCCTATCCTTGTAGGCAGAAACGTCAGAATTTTTAAAAAAAAGCGATTTTTGGCGAAAATTGCTTCTAGTGTGTAGTCACCATAAGATTCAAGGGCAGCCTTAATCGTGTTCAAAGGCACATCATCTAGAGTGTCTTTGTCGACATCAGATTTTCCATTTCCTTACCAGGAAAAACTAAGGACTTGTAGCGTATTAGTGTTAAATGGGATAAGGGCAGAATCACATTGACAGTAAAATGCTCACCGTCACCGTCAAAGCCCTCACCGTATTTTGTTGATTTACGCATTTTCATTGTAATTTTTATGCAAGTTCTCAATTACCGTGTTGCATTATCTCATACTCGGTGGCATTAGGTGAAAATAATAATAAGAAAATTGAAGAAATAACACGAAAATGCGATAAACGGTGAGCAAAAAACTGTACGAAAAACTGTAGCAAAAAATTCTACAGTTTTTTGTTTTGCTTACCGTTTATCGCATTTTCGCTTTATTTATACAATTTTCTTATACTATTTTTACCTAGTGCAATCGAGTATGAGACAAGGTACTATTGTAATGGAAAATTTGCGTAAGAATTGCAATGAAAATGCGTAAACCAACGAAATACGGTGAGGGCTTTGACGGTGACGGTGAGCATTTTACTGTCAATGTGATTCTGCCCTAAGCATAGAAACTGAATGAACAAGAGATTTTTTTGCGTATTAGAAAAAAGACCCATTCCGTGAATATCTCACAAAAACATCTTAATATTTGTGAACATAATTTTTCGTTCAAAGGCAGACCACATTCCCCTTATTGCTAGGTGACGAGAAAAATATTTTTGTTTTATAATTTGCTGGACAGCTTTTGCTAATAGTGTTTTTGATTGAAAATAACATATTTTAATCTCTGGTATACAGTTCAATTCAATGTTCTACAAATATTTACCTATTTGAAGTTGACTTTATAACAAACTTCAAAAGTCACATAGGTTTTTTTCAAACTTCTTGAGATGAAATTAAACTCCTTTTGCAGTGCAAAAGATGGAAAACAAACTAATTTCAAAATTGTTGATTTTTATATTTTCACAAAAAAAAACTTTTTCTGTGTAAAATAGAAAACAATGACTGAAATTTGTATTGATGTGTTTGTTACATCAAAATATACAGACTATTCAATTTCAAGTAAATTTTCCTATAATCACAAAAGGAAGCGATATTATTCCTTGAGACAAATACGAAAGTTAAACTATAATGGCTAAGAAACTTGTGTTATTCTTTGTTATCAGCAGACCACCGGCTTCCATCCATATATCATCTCAATTGAAAGATTAAACTGAAACTTTCGCTCTAAATTTCTCTCAAAGTTGATCCAACTGGGTTTATTGATTAGAAATATCCTTTGGAAATGCAAATGAGATGCAGGAAGATAGAGTGAAGAAGACATGATATATGGACCCTCTCTATGAACTTTGCAGCGTATTAGATAAAGAACAAAATATATTTCATATCGCACCGACTTTTTTTTCAGCTCTCAGCACAAAGTTCCGCCAAGATATTGTGCATAAATCTTCTCTAATACTATCCTCTTTACATTTCTCACCTCAGTTTCTCTTACGTGGTCTCATCCCCCTGTCCTAATGTGTGAAAACATGTGATGAAAGTGTCAGAATTGGGGGGATGCGGTGTATTAAAGACGCTTCTGTGTGCAGAAAGTTAGATTTTATAGTCGGAAAGAATGGGATATCTCTCGTTGTGAGTTTTGTGTATTTTTCCGCGCTTTTTTATGTGCCAACACTTGTCGGCGCTTCGGCTCACACATGTCATACTTCAGCTGGTTGTTATAACACGGTTTGGGTTTATTCTAGTTGCCGCTTCGACGCTGCTGCTGCGTTATCAAAACGTCAGTCGTATTGTGGCAGGCGAACAGAACGGTGCCGTCAAGTGAAGTAGAAGGACAAACAGTGAAGTTTTTAATGTAGAAATACTTTTTCTTATGATAATATTTAGTGAGAATGTGTCGTAAAGTGTATTACCTGCAAAACTATAAATTTGGATTACTCTACTTTCTACAATTCATTGTTTTGGGCAGTGCTGAACTTTTAATTAATGTACAAAATCAGGTACATAGGAAATTTCATTGTAGTTCTGTCAAAAAATATTTCTTCTATTGACATTTCAAATTTATTTGCGGAAATTAGGAGGATGTTGGGCAATTTTTGTGGACATTGAAAGGGATAAATTTGGTTATTGGTCCAATAGTGGCTAATGGCTCAATGTTGGGATAGTAACTAATTTCAATTATTCTGGGTCAGAGTTTTCAATTAAAAATTTAGGTTATGTTGTGAATTGGGCTAAATTGGAGTTGCATTAACATTCCCCGGGAAGATAGGGTTATCTTTTGGAATGGACCACAGGAGTATCATTCAATTATAATTGCAGCATAAAATTTGTGCTGAATGGCTTATATTTCATTATCATTGCAACTAAATTGAAAAGCGTCCAATGTAAATTATCTGTTTGCCACACAACACGATGGTTATAAAATGCAAAATAGTGGCAAATACACGGTCTAGTAAAATAATATGTATATTTTGGTTGAAATTTTGTGCAGTTGGGGGAGTGTTTGGCTAATAAACCAATTTAAATTAATTATAGTTAATTACCACAACCTTCCCCTCAAATGGATTTTCCAAATTCACCACCAGAAATAATCCTAAAAAAAAGCACAGAGTGTCTGCTGGGATGTAACAAAGTTGAGAGGGTGGAGTTATTTTAGTGAATATTGTAAGACCTAAATCGGAATTAAATTCATTCTTCCTCCGGTTTTACATTCTCTTGAATTATTTAAACGAAAAGCCCTTTTGGAGCAAAACACTCAGCACTAAAATTCTCCATAGTAATATATCTAATATTAACATGTTTGAGTGTGTTGATTTAGTGAATGTGGTATTTTTACCTCAAACTTGATGTTTCTGTGATGGGTATAGGGTTAAACTTTTTTCCCAGCAACACTTTACCATTAAACATTTAAAGTTTGGAAGGTGTTGAAAATGGTTATGTTGGGATAAAATTTGTGCTGAAATTCTCACCATGTGTTCTATTTATCTAAAAAAAGCAAACAAGAAAAACTAAGTGACCATCCCTTTCGTGAAGAAAGTGACCTTTTTACCCCTAAAAAAAAAACTCTTCGTTATGTACTTTCTAAAGTTTCACCATAAATATTTCATAGTGTATTGATTAGTTATCATCGTGTGATTCTTCCTCTATTTCAATGTCCCAAAATATAAAGCCTGGCAGTTAGGAAATGTGGTTTACGGATAAATCAGAGTTTGTACCAAAATGTGTGGTTCTTTCCAATCTGCTCCACATTTAACCAGGTTGCTGAGGGAATGAGAAATTGGACAATTTGCTACCACATACCGTATTTAGAATAATTAGCTCATTTGGATGTGTACGTTTGTCGGTTGGGGAACATATTTGCTAGTCGTTTTAATTAAACATTCAACCATTGATGATGAACCATGATCATTTTCCTATTATCGCGCAAATTTTCCAGGCTAAATGCCCATTACTCGGGGAGCAGATTGTACCTCTTAACTATTTACTCACTGTCGATGGAACACATAAATTCCCCTACAGTGCTGGTTCTAGTCAATATGCTTTGACAAGTTTAGTTGAACGAAGCGATTAATCACATTTACTCATCATACTTGTTAATTTAAGAGTGATTTGGGGTATTGTGGTAACACTCTTCTCAAATATTAATCCATATCATCCATGCAAGAGAAGCTTAGACAAGATCCTTTTCAGGTAACCTCGGAATATTTGTATGGATTTCTCATAAAAAATATTTTTTTTTAAGTTCTCGAACTCCAAGAGAGAGCAGTTTAAGTTATAATTGTTTCAAATTGGCGGTATTTTCACTTTGACGTTTTTAAAGACGTTTCCCAGCATTCATGAGTAATTATAGAGCAATTGTAGAGAATCTCAGCTACACTGTAAAAAAATAAAGGCACGAATTCGTCCCCTTTTCGCCCTGTCTAAATGACACAGACGAAAGTAGTAGCAAAATCGTCCCCGAAATGTTCTGTAGGGGAGGGTGGGGCAGTTTCACCCCTAAATTGCAAAATGGATTTTGAGACCATTTTGCAAAAAGATGATAAACAGAAGTAAAACTTTGTATATTCTGTGAATTACCGATTGGTTTAGGGTTAATAAAAACAATAACAATAATCCTTTTATTTCATTAGTCTATTGTGGAGAAATTCATTTCACTTGAAAAGCAGAATGTGTGAAAGTCCCCCATTGCGGGGCAATTTCAAGATAAATATGAGGCAATATTTGAGAAAGATAAAACGTGTTTATAGGAAACTTGCGATACCAGAATTGATTAAAATTACTATTTTGAAGTATTCTAAGACTCTAAAACCTAAAAATATAAACGAACAAGAACTTTATAACAGAATTTGAACACTAATTGATCATACAGAGAAAATAAAATATTGCTAAAGATTTCCAAGCCTATTTCTCATTAATTGAGCAATTTTCTTTGAAGTTTTATACGAAAGAAATGTCTTTTGTAGTGCTAAGCTAATTCTGTACAATGTTGGATCATTGTATCGTCTTAGAACATGTCCCTTTTAGTACAACAGTTTTATAATAGTATTTTAAAGTCTTCAATTTTTATAATACTAAAAAAAATTTACAATATCTTGCTGAAAACATTCTGAAAAGATATTATAACAATTAAATTCATCATTTTTAAGCACTTAAAAAACACTGAAAGATTATTTTTTAATTTTTTTTATGAACTTTTAGGAAATACTACTTTTCATAATTTTGAACTTTATCGACAAAAAACAGCTACAAAACGTTTTCAATAATCATTTTATGTTAATTTTGATTAAAAAAGTAAATTGTTGGACACTGGAAACTTCTCCCTGTGCTTACATGAAACTATCCCTCACGAACTTTCGAAACTCAAATGAAAATTGTCAGAACCGTCTTAGATTTCATTCAACGCTAAGTGCCTTATAATAATCATAAAACCACTGGTAATTTAATACAATTATGTTACTTCGATAGATAAGGGCATTAGTTCAGAAATTTTTGAAAATAAAACATTACAAAAAATTTCATTTTGATGCAGTTTTATAAAATCAATTACAGAATTCAAACGAGAAGCGTCACGAAATTAATTATTTTTATGAACATGGGTTTCAGTTATTTCTTCAATAACATAAAAGTTTTATCCCATTCCTTTCAAAGAGATAAGAAGAATATACAAAAAATGAAACTGCCCCGTCGTTAAACTGCCCCACCCTCCCCTAAGCACGACGATGAAATCGTCCCCGAAAAGGGGACATTTTTGTCTAATTTTAAATCACAGTTTTATTAAATAAAAGAGGATTTGAAAGTAATAATGCTAAATTTGCAGAAAGAGCATGTTTCAATTTTTATGGTTATTTTGTGATTTTATTTAATTTTCCAAGACTGATCAAACTCTGCTTCCATCCATGAGATGAGTATCACAGAGATCTTATTGTGAGATTTCAAACGTTAGCCAGCGCGGAATGCATGCAAATTAGATTTGGGGCTGAAGTTGGGAGATGATATAGGGGAGACCGGGGTACAATTAGCCAGGGGCAGAAGTAGACAGTGGATTTTTCTCGGTTCCCTTAAAATGTACCTTGAGCAAAGTATTTTTTAATGAAAGTAGGAACACATCCCCATATTCCCAGAAATATTTATAAGTCTGATCCTGTTATCCTACAATTTAGAAGCATTTTTATAAAATGGGTATAAAACTGCAGTTTTGATGTTTCAGTTTTTAGACCAGCATTTGGTTTTCTGAGTTTGTAGTCAAGATTTCATAGTTTTACCTCGTTTCTGGTTTCATAAACCTAATTAAAAAATATTTTTCACTTGGATAATAATTATCCAATTTTTTATATAAGATGAAAAACACTAAAACAGCCCTCGGGGCAGTTGTAGCCACTCTTCCGTGGCCGGATAAAACTATCAATGATTTTTCACTAATACATGGATAATTGTTAGATGAAAGAGTACTATTGATATTCCAAGCAATATTGCCATTCGGATGAAAAATTTGTGAAATAGATTTTTTCAGGATATTTTCATCAATTTTGCCGCAATTACAAAAATGTCATAAAAAAGTCGGCTAAAGTCTTTTTCATTAGGTTTAAGTTACATATTTAGTATCAGTGGGCTTCAGTGGATCAAGTGAAATAACACTTGGTATTTCCAGTTTTAAAATTTCGTCTGGAAAACTGGTGGCAAATAGCACCCCGAAAGTGGCTAAATCTACCCAGGCCGGGGCAGGTGTAGTCAATGTGTCATACTTTTTTCATTATCCTCTCTAGAAAAAGCCAGAGATTTGAGAGCTCTGAACTATACGGTTTTATACAGCCAATATCTTAATGCTACTAATGAACCATAAAAACATTAGACAAACTTTATCATTTTTTCACAAATCATGCGCGAAAAAAAAGCTTCATTTGCTGGCTAATTCTACCCCTGTCTCCCCTACAATACTTTTGAACCAAATTTCTTAAATAAAAATGCAAATGTTTATTAAATAAAAATGTATATTTATTTCTAATATTACGTTTTCATTGTTAATTATATTGGACTTCAGGGGCTTTTTTTCTACATTTTTTAGCTGATGTAGCGCCTTCCGTTTCAATATTTCTTAGCAAAATATTGGTTACACGGGCATGGGACTGACAACCTCATCCCGTATAAGTAAAAATAATAATGAGCGTCTAGAATTTCTCTTTCAGGAAGGCCTAGTTCGTCCTCTATATAGAATGTTATGCTAGCATTATTATTATAATTTAATATTCGTGATCTATGACTTTCATAGCAGTGCTTCCAAAATTTGGAGGTGATCTGACGAGATCGAATTTCACCTAGAACCATAAAAAGCTGAGATTGTAAAGAATCTCAGCTAAACTGTCAATATTTGAAACTAATTCATCATCATCATTTTCAACCGCTTATCCCAATTGGGGTCGCGGGCCTATGACATCCAGTTTAGCAGCCCCCATGCTTGTTGATCTTATGCCACTTCAGGAATATATTCATTCGATCTCAAGGCGTTCAAGGCAAGGTTCTGAATTTGATTCAACCACCTGGTCCTAGGTCTGTCTCGAGGTCGACTCCTCCTCACAATGGCTTGCATAACTTTTCTAGGGGATCATCTCAGTTAATTAATAATATTAATTTCCATGAAACTTCTCAGTCGTGTTATTTTTTTCCATTTAATTGAAGGAATAAAGTAAAGAAGAATCCTTTCCAGGCAGAAATTCGGACATCAATTGCTTATAGAAAGAAAGTATCCAAGATAATGTAGATTTCGTGTAAGGATGCGGTAGTGCAGTATGGAAATGGATCAATTTTTAAGGTCTTGGATTTTTTGATAAGTCTACACCGGATCAGGTTATTAACTTACAATACTATTTTTTGAAATTTTATTGTGTTTCTTATGAGTTGATATTTTCTGTAGTTTAATCGGTTCAAAATCGATATGATGTAAACAAGAAAATAAACTTTTTGAAAAGCCAGAACTCATAAGAATGAGTTGTTTTTTTTAGATTATCAGGCAACTAATTCAGATAAATTATTCTAAACTTCTTTAAAAAAAAACGTCCAAATCACCGGTGCTCTTAAATCATTGCCAACCCAACTTCCCAATCATATGTCTCCGTAAATGTGTCCCGAGAGAGAATTCAGAAAATTGATTAAAAATTTACAACCAGAAATGTTCCATTTCTGCCAATCCCATTGCTTTTAATTTATTGAGAACTTTATAATATTGGATATAAATCACTGTTTGGATTGTGATTGCGTTTGCTGTTTATTGAAAGATTCAGGAACATTTCGATTATTCAACATTAAGATGTGAGGTAAATTTTAATTTTTGATTTGGTTTTCCATCACATAGGGTGGAATCATCACTTATGGACGTTATACACTTTTGGACAGCTTGCAAGTCTTAATTTCTTACCTAGAACAGATTTCGAAAAATCACAGAATTGTTAATGAGATTATCATAAACTTAATTTTACGATTTTGGGAAATATGTTTTAGGTAAGAACTTAAGATTTTTGCATGACTCCACTCTACAGAGTAAATTGTGTGACAAGATTATTTATTCTATTTTTGCTATGTTGTATTGAATTGTGAAAATCAATTTTCAAATATCTGAAAGGCTCGTTATTTGCTTTCAAATGTTGTTTACAGGACAAATCTAAAAATATCAAGTTTACTTAAGGGGTGCTCTTCTAAGAATTCTTTTCAATTTCCTATGAAAATCTTTCTGCTACAACAGGCTTAATATGAATGAGATACTTTTTAAATTATCCTTTGCCATATTATCTGTAATTTTGTTCAGGAAGGTATGCTTGAAATCACCTCGAAACGTTTGAAATCTTCCTTAATCCCGAGATTTGTTGTCTGTTCAATTTGACTAGTGAGGCTTTCTAAATGATTCCTTGTCCCTTAATTGGTCAGCATTTTCAATTAGATGGTTGTCCGATAGGTCAAGTCCAATTGGGGCTTTACGATTTGGGTCTTATAATGAGGGTTAAGCTAGTAGGGGGGAATTAAGGGATTTAACGTGTTTAGCAAAAGGTGCGACATTTTTCTGTTATTTGTTTTACAAATATTCCACAGTGTTTACAAGTGAGTTTGCAATTTGTAACTCACATTCCTAATTATATATATTTGGTTGATTTTGTATGAAATCGATTAATTATGCCCTACTAAACATTTAAACTTCTTGTCAGATATTTGAGCTTATTTTGTAATCTCTTGGTGATATTGATGTGAAAAGAAAACGATAGAGAAATGAAAGAGAATTATTCGATATGCAAATATATATTTGTATATAGCTTAAGTTTAAAATAAATAACTTGAACATCAGAACTTTCAATTCAAATAACTTATTTCATTCAGTGCGAAATAGTTGCAAATTAGTTTTTTTATGATTTAAATATTTTTTTTAGTCTTTTGAGTGTTAAGTGCTTTCTTTCACTGACGTCATTAGCAGTATTCTCTGTAGATGACGATGGTGGTTTCCAACAAATGATTTTCTCAAATAAAGTTCACCAATGGCGTGGCTATTAAAACAACATTTGGATTCGCGAAAGAACGACTGGATATGGCGTAGATAGCTATTTGAAAAATAAAAACCACTAATTAGTTTCATAAATGGAACAGATAGGGAAATGTAGCTACAGCAAAAGAGAGGGTTATTAAATAGAAGTTATGATGTGTCGGCTGTTTAATTTGCGAAATAAAACACCCCTTAGTCGAATGGTATTTTTTCCGTTTTCTTTTGCGATTAGTTCCTGGATTATGAAAGCGTTTTTCTCCCAATCAAAGGTTAACTGTTATTGATGATGGCGCAATAGGGGAAGCTTTTTTTTTCGAGGTTTTGCTTGCACGAGGAAGCTTTTCACTACCCAATGCCATTTGTACTTTAATTTGGCGTAGAAAAGGGTGGTACTATATTTTGTGTTTTCTGCCATCTGGATTTGTGTTAGGGGTGGTTTTGAAAATGTGTATTCGTTGGGAAAATTTATTCGTTTCATTGGCGCGCTTTGTTTCTTCTTTTTTTTTTTCAATTTGCCATTCTTCCTCGGGCTACAGACGGTTTAATTAATCCATGATTTAGAACTTTTTCTACCCATCCTGGCGACCGAGGATGCTACTTTTTGTACTAGCCACGAGTATTGAACACTCTATCCAAATAAGGGTATTTTGGAAGCATGTAAAGCAAAAAAAAATGAATAAATGCGTTTGTAGATATACAAAACCATTAAAGATTTCAATAAAGGCTTTGAACGAATTATTTATTATTGAGAATTTGTAAGATTTTATAAATAAATAATGCGAATATTTTATATGTAATGGTAATCACGTTTAACATTAATTGTTAGTCGGTTTAAAAAATGCTTTCATCAATTTATACATTTTTAAATCGTTTATCTCAAATCGGGTTGAAGGTTTGGGTCAAAGAATATCAAGGTTTACCTTCAGATCTTACAATCATTTGTCGTTTCAAGAAGGTCTTCTTAAAATGTTTAATACTGAATCAATATCAAACAGAAATAGGCCCTATCCATTGAACAAAATTTTATGTCAAAATTTAACATTTTGGAATAAATTGTGGACGCTGAAATTCACTAAGTTTCTTCATTATGATAAAAGTTGATCAATAAACATTGAGATCATAGTTACAGCTTATCACAACTTTAAATCCGGTTAGTTGGGGTATTCCCAGATGGTTAAAAAGTTTGCGTATTTGGTTAATTTGATTACTTTAAAAACAACTTCAAACGCATTTCGGTATTTTATGCGTTTAAGTTAGAAATAACCTTTAGTTAACATAACATATTCTCCACATAATTTCGACTCTTTCGGGATTTTGTCTATTCGGGATTTTGGCTTTCGGGATTATTGTGGCTTGCAGGAATTTGTCTCTAATAACTTTGGCTTTTTGGGCTTTTGGTCCATTTCAAATTTTAGCTATTCGGCATTTTGGCCCATTCGGAATTCTGGCTAATTTGGATTGCGATGATATTCTGGTTTTTTGATTTTCGGCATTTTTACTTTTTGGGATTTTGGTTTTCGAGATTTTGACCGGCTCCAAATCAAAAAGCGAATCACTTTAAAGCTTTGTCATCTAGGATACAAAAGCGAGCCTGTAACTGAAAGTTTGCACCACTAGACTCCTTAAAAAAAAAATAAATAAAGTATACAATCTCTCGGCATGTTTTGAGGAAAATGTGCACGAAAACTTCTTACATTGTGTTGCCATTACCGATAAGATGTATTACATTGCAGTCAAATATCATAACGTCTAGAAATAGCACCGAAACCAGTACTTAACTTAAGCTTGAAGTGGCTTAGGATCCAAATAGATTTGGGCTGATCCTCGAGAGTATTTAGCTGTAAATGAATAAGTAAAGAAAAGTTATGCAGAAGATCTCTTAATCGATAATCCTACCCAAGAAACAAAATAGCTGCCTTATAGAACCAAGTATTATACAAGTCTTTTAGTGCACTTTTAAAAGAGTTAAAGTGAGAATTTTGTGTTTTAATTCCTATAAAAGCTCTTAAGATCCTTAAGAGTGCGCCACTTTACTTATAGTAATCTCAGTGATGCAACCAAGAACGTTATAAGCATTTAAAAAGATTTTTGGTTCTATAATGCCTTACTTAGGGAATTCTACAAGACTACATTAAGAAAAAAATGCTTCTTGGGTAAGCCCTCAATGTATATGAGACTAGGATAAATTTTTCCACCAAATTTTACGGGATAAATATTTTTACGGATCAAGCCTGAGGAGCCTGAATATATTTTGGCCGATCCTAATCTCTTTCAACTCCCAAATTCTTCGGATTAAATATTAAGAAAGATCAACCTGGGTCTACTTCTAACTTTACACTTCAAATGAATTAAAATGCGGAAATAAAAGTTAAAAATGGAAAATTATAGTAGGGGAAACCGGGGTACCATTAGCCAGGCGTAGAATTAGACAATGGATTTTTCTCGTTTCCCTTAAAATGTACAATGGGCAATGTATTTTTTAATGAAAGTAGGAACACATTTTGTGAAATAGATTTTTTCAGGATGTTTTGCATCAATTTTGCCGTAATTACAAGAATGTCAATTACAAAAAAGTCGGCTAAAGCCTTTTTCAGTAAACTTAAGTGACATATTTAGCATTAGTGGGCTTCAGTGTATCAAGTGAAACAATATTTGGAATTTTCAGTATAATATTGCGTCTGGAAAACTGGTGGCAATTAGTACCGCGAAAGTGGCTGTATCTCCACCCAGGCCGGGGCACGTGTAGCCAATATGTTATACTTTATTCATCATCCTCTCTAGAAAAAGTCAAGGATTTTAGGGGTCTGAACTACACGGTTTTATACAGCCAATATCCTAATACTATGAAACATAAAAACATTAGACAAACCTTATCATTTTTTTTTACAAATCTTGCGCGAAAAAAAAGCTTCATTTGCTGGCTAAAAGTACCCCGGTTTTCCCTAACATTATTGTTTGAGATCTTCTGAAATGTCATAATCTGTATTTAGATAACCTTTCCTTTGGTTGAGAGTGTGCCATCCGTGGACATTCTGTGAAGGAAGTTTTGTGATGCTCCTTGTATTTACATACCCATTTTTTTTCTCTTATTGTTTTTGTTTTTATTCTCTCATCTGCTTCGTATTTTCTTCAATTTCAACACAATTGTGTACACACAGAAAAAGAGCTGCTAAGGAAACTTTCTCATGTTATTGCTTACAATCACCCATGGAACATTTTCATTTAGTCACCCATTCGCTTTCGTTTATCATTGATGAAAGCCACCCGAAACTGAATACCCCCGCACCAGAATACAGTGTTGGCTTTTTTCCCTCTACGTGCAATATTTGTCCATTTGCCATCCCGAACAAAAATGGGGAAGCACTCAGAATGTTACATGCGAGACACAGGCCGTGCGGGAGGCAGAAAAAAGACCGGAGCAAACAAGTGAAATGAAAATGAATTGCTAAATTAATGAAAGTATAGTCCTTATCGTCCCGTCCTACAGACCCCATTTGCTCCTCAGTCAGCTATCCCCCCGCCCTTGCTAATTAATGTGGAATTCTCATGACTGAATTGTGGGGCTTTATGGTTTCTCGCCATCGTGACGGCGGTATGAAAATGAAAATGCAAAAGAATTGTTATACAGTAGATGGCTCTCATTAAATAAATCCACAATTTGGGAATTATGGAAAAAAGCAATGGCAAAGGAAAATTGTGCGAACGCTCAAGCTTACAGAATTTCGAAATTATTGTCTGTTCGTATTGGGCTAGATTTGTTAAACCGGTAAGAAGTAAAATCGATTAATTATAGAGGAAACTGGGGCAGTAGTAAACACAGGGTAGTTGTAAACACTGTTTTTATGTCTACATTACATGGACTTATATTGACTATTTGTTCAGGGGCAAGGATCCGGGACAGGGGGTCCCGTGATTGTGCATATCGGGTTTATGCAAATACACTTATGTATCTTTGATTTAGGAGCTAATCAGTGAAACCATTTTTGAAATACACCTAATCGTACGTAATTCACCGAAACAAAAATAACCAAAAAAATCGGTGCCAACAATATTTTGTATACTTTACGATGTTTCTGTCAATTATTTAAAAGAAATATCTTCCGGCTATGCAAAATTTCTGTATGCATAAAGCCATTTCGCGTGGATTTTCTCGTTCCTTAAAATATGCACAATCCCGGTACCCATTGTTTAGTACTGTCCCAGTTTCTCCTAGTTCTTTTGTTTTGAGTTCGAGCTTCGAAAACGTTAACTAAGCGTTCAAGCTTACAAAAGCTAAGACAAAACATTTGTTGATCTGAACAAAAGAATTGTACAGACCATAAGAAATATGGAACAAAATCATATATCAATGTAGCCCCACAGCTCAAAGTAGCCCCAGCTCCCCCTACCACATGTCAAGGCACGCAGCGAAAACAGACTTTTACTGCGTTTATTTACATTTACTCTCAAGAGAAATGTCAGTAAGATTATAACTAAATTGACAAAATCAATTTTGAGTGAATAGAAATTTTGAAATTGCAGTAAATGGGATTTTTGTGATAACCGTCTTGAGACGGTACTTTAATGTAACGATAGCGGTACTTTATGTAGCCAATAACAATAATATTCTTTGAAGAATGTCACAATAAATGGCCTAGCGATGCAGAAAAAGTCGTCATTTACTTAATCTAAGAGATATAGGTTTTTCGATACTATCGATTCGATTCTATCGAATTGGGAATGTAAATTAAGTATTGGGAATGTAAATGAAAATCATGTTGATGATTTCCCGATCAAATTAAAGAAAAATCTCAACATTTATATATGTTTGACATTAGTTTTGAAAGGTATTTTCTCAGAAATCTTTAGGAAATTTGCTCTAAAATAGGTACTTTATAATTTTGGACAAAAACCAATAAATGAGGCATTTAAAGTGATAGGAGCGCGATGTCTTAGATGAACAAAATTGTAGTTCTAAGTGTTGCCTATCGCCTGGTGTCAATGAATTTTTAATATTTTGTTTAGTTTGTTTTATACAAATTTTTAAAACCTCACTTTAAGACCATTTTTATTTGGTAATTCTTAGAGAAACTCCAATTTCACACCCTGAAGGAGTGGTTTTACTAAGTTTTTTGTAATTATCAAAATTAAAGCACAGCTAATAAGCTTTCTAACGGACCTACACTTTTTAAGTTCTGCTCACTAGAACCTGAGATATAATGGATAATGTAAGGCAAAACAGAAAAAAAATAAAAGTATTAATAAAAAAAAACTTTGTCACGTGATGGAGCAAAATCAAAGCCAGATTTTTAATCAGGTGACTTGACTATCAAACGTACCATGTGATATCTCCGTTAGCAAAAAAAGTTGTGAATTTGTTGCATAGTGTTATAGGACTTTTATGAGTATATTTGTCCCGATAGGATGAGCAAGAATATTTAACTTTTGACCTTGATAAACCAGTATTTAGAATAATTTAAGGGCATTTACGTATAGTGACATAAGCAGTAGTGGGAAGTGGGGCACTTTTGAATGTGGGGTATTTTTGACATTGGGTTTTTTCACCTATTTTTAAATAAAATTGAGCCGCGTCGAGATATAGTTCAGCTGCACAAACAGATTGAGAACCTAAATTACGTTATGATATGGCTCAATTTAATTTAAAAATAGAAGAAAAATTCCAATTTCTAAAGTGCCCCACTTTCAGAGGTGCCCCACTTCCCCCTACAAGGAGGAAATTTTGAAATTTCAAATTCATAGCCAAATTATTTATATTGCTTTCTCTATTAAGTTCGAGCAGGAAAAAGTAGGAATCCCTCAAAAGAATTAGGAGATACTGAAGATACTGGTTGCGATTTTACCACCCTAATATAAGAGTTTATTCACGGAATTTTAACAAATTTTTCGCATTGTTAATTCCTTCCGGTTTTCTCAGCAATATTTCACTTGACAGTCCTTTTCTCCAACTCTCGTTCAGTTTATTTTTTTTTCCTTTTCCGCAACAATAAATTCACTTCCCGGCCCTTGAAATTGTTGACAGAGATTTCTATGAAAATTTTATATTATCATTTTTTAACAGCACTTATATTTCATGCGCGGATTTTAAGAACGTAAAGCTATTTCGTAACATTGAATTTATTAAATTACTTGTGTTCAAATTTAGGGCATATTGAGATACGCATTTAAAATGACTTAAAACATTTTGTTAGACACTTTATATGATTTATACATGATCCCTTTACAACCTTTTGTAGTACATTATTGTTATTTAGGTTTAGATTGCTATGTAAATTGAATTTCAGGTTTTAGATTCTTAAATATTGGCATGTTGAAGTATGTGGAAAGCTTCCATTTGAATCATTCGTCTTGTGCTTTAGATTGAGATTTAAATTGTGGTAAGATTTTTTTTTATATAAGCCTATTACACGGAATTTTCCTTGTAATTAAAAACTTGTTACTTTCACAGACACTGCGGATTTTGTGGTTAGACTCCATTACAAGTCTGTGGTGGTTGGTTTGAAATTGCAAAAGCATATGCCTTAAGCGAGTTTCACTACCCCATTTTCCCATTTGCTTTTTCATCAGACAGGAAATCAAAAAGAAACATATGGTAATTCACTTTACTCCAAGAATAATACACGTGATACAAAATGTAATTTTGAGAAATCATAAAAAATACGACGTAAAGGTACATTCACATAAGATCCAAACAATATGAGAAATTTCACTTCCACAAAATTGTTTCTGTCGATGAAAGTAATGCAAATATCCATCACAAAAAGAATATTTCCATCAATTTCACATATTCCTAAAAATAGAAACATAAATGTAATTTTATTCTTTATAGAGAGCGTAGGAAAAGAAATATTTATGTGAAAAAGAACAAAAAAAAATAATGTGGATATATTTATGGTATGTATGCTTTAATGTATACATATTCACATTATGTGACATTACTAGAGTAATAAAGAACTTATTCACATGTGTTTTCTTCCCTTGTTCTAGAAGACCCTTAGAATCTCAAGTATCAAGTCGATGTATTAAGAATATAAAAAAGGGCAACACGCAATTTATACGCAATAAAAATTTAATGTGGAAACTTTTCTTCTCAAAATTATGCGGTTGTCGCAATTTGAGCCTTCTTCTTTTGCTTTACCCTTGTTGACCTACAAAAAAAAAGAAGAAGAAAGCTTTTCTCCAGTCTTGAGTGTATTTGACACTTTTGGATACTTTCACCTCTCAACAATACCTCAAAAGAATATTGTTTTCCTTCCTGAGATGATGCCACGGGGAAAAATAATACCCAGCACCCTTAATAGGTCTAGCACAAAATTGAGATGATATGAACAATATCTTGGAATTTGTAACAAAGGAAAAAAAGGCTTTTCTCACACAAAATAGGGGAGGATATTTTATGCAGAAGAGAGAAGGCATTTTAAGCCCCCCCAAGTGGCATATTTCCCATCAAGCCCCCCACACGAAACATGTTCCTTCATCATCCACACCTCCAACCGTGAAAGGGTTAATCGTTCTCCTTGATCCTCAATTTCCTGCCGATTTATACGCACACCACTTTCCCCCTAATTTTTTTTCATGCCTTTTGTGGCAGAGGGACTAGGCGGGGCGGCAGGGTGAAAAGGTTATGCCGTCGAAAAAGCGTCTAGTCATTATTTTTGCGTTATTAATATTTTTCTGCTATTGACAGCAGTCATTTTTCGAAATACCCACCTTCACTTCCCTCACCAAAATGGACACAATTCTTCTTCATTAGTATTTTGGTTCATGCCATGGCGGAAAATCATCAATTTATAGAAAAAGGGTATTTTTCAGGCAAGTTGACGCTATTATTGCCCAAAGTCATTAGAGGTATCGAAGTACCGTCATCAGGGTGATATATATTCAATGGTGTGGCAGAAAAGCAATTGAATGAAACTGATTTGTCTTACAACCATTGTTGCTGAAGACATCAGGAAGTCTTTACATTTATTCTTCGACCTATTTTATTTCACCTTCAGGGTTGACCTTTTATTTAATTTTTAATTGGGGTTAGATACAGTGTCCGTTTTGTAATCCGGATGATTGGGAGACAAAATGACAGATGTCTGCTTCGTAATCCGGATGGATTTTTTGAATTTGTTCAACGTCTCGTAAATATAATACAAATTTTTTTTTGTAAAAATAGAAAAGAAATTTTAAAGAAACTTAAAAAGACATAATTAGAGAATTCTGTGCTATTAAACTTCATTTATTAAACAAAAACATCACAGGATAATTCATTTTCATTGCTGATCACACATGTATACATAACCTCAAAATTATTTTAAATGTTACCGTCAATAACTCGTCCGGATTACGCCGATCTGAATTAGAGAGCGGGCACAGTATGCCATAGACTGCCAAACTGACAAAATAGATTTTAACGGTTATGTGTATGACCAGGGGGGTGACATTAGCTCTGAAAAATGCGACCGGTTTTAGTGTAAAGTTTTCCCTGTTTTCGTACACATTTCACGAGATATTTCCGAAACTACGTAGGTTTCCAATTTGGAGTTTTCGGTTGCCTATACAGTATTCAGTTGGCTTTTATTTTCTATTTGTATTTTTTGCTATTTCATTCTACAATGACAGAAAACACCTAATAAACTCCAAACATTTTTCGGCTCGCTAGAAACATATGGGAAAAGGAAACGTCATGTCCCTGTGTATGACTATATATTCAGTCCTTGTGAGTACCGGTCTCACCGGTCTGTTTTTGCCATTTTGTACATTATTCAATTAACAAAGAAATGGCAAAGCGTCCCAGCTTTGCGGAATGCTCGACCTCACGAGAAAAGGTTATCCGTGTATAACCTTTACGCATGTTTTTTGGGTACATACTGTTTTACTACCGATTAAATTGATTGACAAATTTAAAAAAAAACCTTTCCGAATTAAAGAATTTCTTAAGAAAAGAAGGTTTTAGAATATTTTAGCATGAGAGAGTAACATTCATACCAACAAATGAAAAAGTAAATTTAAGAAAGGTAACTCATTTATGGGTACCATAATAACTCATGACCGATTAAGTCCGATGCAGTCGGTATGGAAATTTCAAGATCTTTAAAAGTTTAAGCTAATCTGTTACAAAATAAGGCCTTCCAAACTGATTATACTTTGATCTTCGAAAATTCGATTTCAAACTGGTTTTCGAACATAGGCGTCCAGGGACGAAATATTCGCCTTGACCACCTTTAACACATATTCGAAAATGAAAGAAATCGTAGGAACCGTTTTCGAAATAAACTAAAAAAATACTGTAACGGCAGGCAGATGCGACCTGGGCCGCGGAATTGTAGAGAGCCCCTTCACAGGAATAAAGAGGATGCGCTTGTCTGTTAGAGATTGACACGACTATTCCACCCCAGGAGCTTCCACATTTACACAGCAGGCGACTCACCATGAACTGTGATTGGCACCACAGGCAATACATTTCCTGGGTCTGAGTACGAATTGTAAAAATCTGAGTACGAATTGTATTATATTTTTCATTTATAAATATATGATATTCGTACCCTGTAATTATCCAAGATAACTTCCACTAATTCCACAGTGTCTCTGATATATTCCACTGCTACATTAATAACGAAAATAAATGTTCAAATTTTTCCTCTAATCTTGCAAAAAATTAAATTAAAATAGATATATTAAAGTGGCCAATGAAGCTTAAAAATGCCTGATCAAGTGAAAAAAAAATAATAAATCGCCCTACTATCCCAACTATAGTAGGCCTATTCTCTCTTTTTGTATATAATATTTATCTAATATTGTGTAACATTTTGTACCGGCCGAGAAAGGGAAATTTAAAGCTCTTCTCCTCTGTTTTCACCACATACATTGTCTTTCAAAGGTATGTGTGTTGTTCTCCCAAAGTATACGCTTAAGTGTAAAAATCGCACTTAAGGATTATCCATGAATTTTTGCCCAAAAACAAGTGTTTGTGGATATGATGGACCCAAAGTCATATTGTTAAGATAGAAAGGGGGCTTTGTCTTGAATATTTCACAACCCCTAGCCATTTAAAGGGAAAATTCGTCACAATATGTTTTTGAAAATGCCTGAGTGAGAGAGATAACTGGTTCTAGTTTTTATACACTTTCAATGAAAAGTCAAAAATATTTTTACAAAATAAAACAACAACTTTTGTTTTGTAAACATATTTGTGACATTTTAAGAAGGGTTCAATTCTTTTCCATTGTAAACCACTGAAAAATAAACTGATGAAGCGAAAAAAATTCCGGAACGATATGACTCGTATTCAGAATTCGTCTTTTATTTCTTATGACTGAACCAATTTTTCATCAAAAAGATCAAATAACAAAAAAGCTACGAAATTCTATTGTAATTAAGTTTATTAAGATGATTTTCATTTGCATAAGGCCATAGCTTAATCTTTTAAGGACGAGTAGGTCCCACAATAAGTGAGTGTTAGAAAACGAAATTATTAAGCAAGATTAAAATCTCTTTGGCTATTACAGGGGCATGACATTTTCCATGTTTCCCATATGTTTCTAGCGTGCCGAAAAGACTTTTAAGTTTATTAGCTGTTTTCTGTCATTGTAGAACGAATTATCAAGAAATCTTAAACAAAATAAAAGCCAATTTAATAACGAAGAGGCAACCGAAAACTTCAAGTTGGCGACCTACGTAGTTTTGGAGATATCTCGTGAAATGTGTACGAAAACAGGAAAAAACTTACACTAAAACCGGTCGCATTTTTCAGAGCTAATATCACCCCCCTGGGCTATTACGTAAATATGTAAGAGAGTGGTAAATATTTTTTTTTTAAAGTACCCTACAACATGATCAGAAATTACCTCATTAATACTTAAAATTAATTCTGATAATATTACTTGGGTATAAAGCAGTGTTCGGAGTATGCTTCAATTAATTTAGGGCTTACACAGTGTTTGGTATACTAAAATTATCTTTATGTAACATGACCATACTTCAATGACGGAAAATGACTGATATCACAGCATCTTTGTGCGTGTATTCAATTTTATATCATGAGCTTAAGCCATATACTTAGGGGGGCCTAAGAAGAAAATATGATTATTCTCCATAATAATAAGTATTGTTGGGGAGCTTAATGAAATTTACATTTGTACTATGATCCTTATATCTCAAACACTCACAGCAATAGAATTACTGTGGGAAAACAACCCCTGCCAATCTAAATAGTCGAAATATTTTTTCTTCTGGATTTCAAGAACTGAATAGTTTTCCTGAATACTTCATGTTTTAATTAAATTGTGGTTTTGGTTGTCAAATAAATTAAGAGAGGTAGTTTAAATGACTTTGTGATTACATATTGCATTCTAGTGATATCGTATTTTGATATTCAGAGGAACCTAAGCGTTAAGATATTTACCTATTTGTGTCCTAAAGCTATGCGTTTTGGTTGTTGCATGAGTTACGTCTGTTTTATACATTGAATAACATGTGAATCCCTTAAGCATTCTCATCCTTCCCTTTGGTACGGCTCCTTGATTAGCAAACTATCCCAGAAACTTGATATGTTACTGATACCAAAAGAGCTTCTCATCTATCACAAAAGCTAATCCTGTAAGAGTATGTACGTGTACCTATATATGAATATTGTTGCAGTTGAATGTTCTTGGACAATAGAAATAGGATGCTGGGGAAAATGTGTACCGGCTTTCTTGATCATTATTGTATATTACGTAGTTTCGATATTGTAAACATTGATAATTTCAAAGGAAGAAGTGCAGGTGCGGAGAGGTATATTGAGTTTATTGTTTGGCTAAATGATATGAAAAGTGATAGAGGGAAAGTATCTTCTTAAATACCCTAATGATGCTTTCTAGCACTTTAGATCGTCAATATGATACCATAGCAAAAACAGTGAGTCACTTTCTTAATGGTGTGACGTCGTTCTCTTTTTTGTATTCTTTCAGGGAGGCGAAGTGGTGCAAGAGACAATAACTTCCAATGTTAGTGATGATGTTATTACCTTGGAGTTTCAGAGGACTGATGGAACTCTTATCACAGAATTGATTGACTTTCGAAACGTAAGTTGATGATTGTTAACAGACAAACAAGATTGGAACAATATCCTCAGAAATCCAATCTGTGAACTTTAATTTAAATTGGAACGTTGTTTTTGTAGAAATTTTCAATTTCCTTTTACCCAGATAAATCCCAAAGAAGCATATTCTACAAACCTTCTTTTGATAGATTGCACTTTCAGAAAGCATTGTTACAGCTTTTCCAAGAAAATTCGAACTGCCCATCTAGATGTGGGTTTTCTATAAGTCTTCTTACAATTCTGTTATCTCTAAAAGCGTCTCAGTTTGATATTTTAGCAGCTTCAATAGAGAAAAGAACAAAAAAATATACTCAAGAGATCCCCCGTATTGTTAATTTCTCTTATAAACCATTTCCAGTGATACTTGTGAATAGGGGTAAAAAGAAAATACACATGAAACCATATTCATTCAAAATGGAACTGAATAACATGGCTAAATTAGCAAAAGTTCTATGTCAGTGGAAGATAACCTTTTTGTTACACCTCTCACTGATGAATAATAATTTAGTTGGCTTCCAGTAAACTTTTTCCCATATTCATCATACATTTAACATACATACATAGGACAAGATGCAAGGGTTTTTTTCCAAACTACCATTCATATCAGGAAAATAACATGAAAGCCGAGAAAATTAATTCCATCCACAACAGATTGGATATTCAGCGTTTGAGGTGGAAAATTCATTTGACTTTTTTCTATGACTTGTCAACATAGGGTGAAAGTTTCCAACAGAATATATTCATGTCATGTGGAAAATATATATACTAGCTCAGTTTGTAGAGAGTACTTTTGTAGAATTTATATAGGAAGTATTCATCGAGTTCATCAGAAAATGTTAGCAAAAAAACAACCATTAAATGATGAAAAATATATTAGATAATATAAAAAGAACTATTTATGGAGATGGTTAAAAGCATATTTCTTTTACTTTAATTCAAAAAAAAGTCCACATGCGCCAACTAAAGGAGAATAGTCAAATCCGGTCCCGAAATCGACACGAATGGGACCTATGTCAAGAAAAGTTCTAGAGCATCATAAAAATGATTTCTTAGAAGGAGAATGGTCCAAAGTATATTGGGAGCTCGTTCATCTTTATACAGAGATGAGAATAGGCGCATTTTGTATGTACTGATATAAGATTAAAAAATTGCCGGGACCCAGAACGATAAACGCTGGAAGTCCTTGTAAAAAGACATTTGTCCTTGCGATAAATCGCTAATTTGACAACGAATTACGCAAGAACTGCTAAAGCGATCTTGATTAAATTCAGTATAGAGTCAATGTATGACTTAAACTTTTTATTTATGTATACCACTCCCTCCCCCCACCCACCATTCTGGTAGCCCCCATACAAAATGAGAACACTTTACCATATGACTTCTTTTTAAGAGGAGGTAGAAAGCTAAAATACGGCATGAGAACAAAGTTTAAAGAAGACTTTCTAACTATGCGTACCAACACCCTCCTCCATCACCTCTTCTGGTAGCCCTAATACAAAATGAGAGCAATTTACCTTATGATTCATTTTTAAGAAGAGGTATTTTCAACAATCCTCACGAAGAATTTTTCGATCGAGCTTAACTGAATGAAACAAATTGAATAACTATGTTAACGGTAATTTGCTAGATTTTTAGATGCATTTGTAGACAGCTTTTTTATATTTCATTTTCCGTCTCTTCAAGATTTGTTGGTACGTAAAAGCAAGAAACATATCCTCAATGTCTATTTAGTATAATTCTTTCTGTCATGAATAATTGGTGAATTACACTGTGCGACAATTTTAAACTTTTTGTTTGTCCCTGGGTTTTCATGCTATTTTTTCTATTGCTATGGTTAAATTATTTACGAAAATACTTATCATTTTGATTTGATTTTGTTTTTGCGCCTGGAATCTAGGCAAAACCGTTTTTTGATACTTGGGTGCCTATATCTCCGATTCTGCTGAACCGATTTATTTCTTAATATGGGAACATTTGTTCTTCCTTACATGCCCGATAATCTTTTGAACAGATGAAGTTCGTACAAATGACACCAGGGGCGCTGTAGTTTCATATATGTCAGAAAATATGGAAAAATGAACTTTTTAGCAACTTTAATCAAAAATATCTCGAAAACTAGGACTGTCCCTAACAATCTGTTTTCTGGGTTTGATAGAGAATTTTATTACTTTCATTTTCATCTATGTACAACTTTTCCCTCAAATTTTTTTTTAACCTCGAAATTGAGGTTCAAACGAAATTAGATCACTTAGCCAACTAGAGAAAACCTTCATAATTTCAGGTGTTAATATTTTTTTGGGTGTTTTGGGGGACAGGATGGTATGCATAGTTAAAGAGCCTTCCCTAAGTTTTGTTCCCACGTCGAATTTCAGCCTTTTATTTCATCTTTTAGAAATGAATTGCAAGGTCAAATGTTCGCATTTTGTATAGAAGCTGCCGGAAGGGGTGATGGAGGAAGGGTTTTGTATGCATGGTTAAAAAGTCTTTTTTTTAAGCCTTATTCCCATGCCGTTTTTCAGCTTTCTACATTCTCTCAGATAGAAGTCATAAGGTAAAATGCTCCCATTTTGTATGGAAGCCATTAGAATGGTGGGTGGGGGTAGGGGGTGGTATGCATAAATATAAAGTTTAAGTTATAAATTGAACCTGTGCCGAATTTCATCAAGATCGCTTTAGCAGTTCTTGCGCAAATCATTGTCAAAACAGCGATTCTTCGGAAGGATTAAGGCTTTTTTACAAGGACTTACAGAGTTTATCGCTCTGGGTCTTAGCAATTTTTTAATCTTATATCAGTACAAAGCGCGTCTACTCTCATATGTGGTGATTCCGGGACCAGCGCCCATATAGTTTTGACCATTCTTCTTTACTCGGATGCCGGTTTAGCATTTTGAGAATCACATATTTTTGACGTCAAATTAGCAATTTAGGCAAAAAATGGGTGGAAAAGTACTTCATGCTTTGCAAAATGCTCGAACTCGCGACATAAATGCTGTGCCTCGTACTTTCGCATCATTTACCATTTAGCGGTTCATAAATCGATTTAAACCGATTCATACACCATTCAAGAGATCCCACAAAATAGTTTTAAGAGTAATAAGATTGATTTTTGGTCAAAAATTATATATTCAAAACCGGGTTTCAATTGGTTAGAACTGGTTGAGTTGTATTCAGATATTTTCATTCCTTTCATTCCAATGTACGTGTAAAAATGGAATTATTTTTTAATTTATATCTCAATCCATGTGTAATTATTGTTAATTACCATATGGGCTGTATTAAACAGGGCATAGTTTGAATACTGCGATTTTTTAAATTAATTTCATCTTTCAGAGGACCAACCTTATATGAATTTCATAACTATTAAAGGGATCTTTGTCTACTGAAGAAATGATCGACATAGGGGCAGGTGGGGTTACTTTGAGCAGTGGGGCTACATTGAAATACGATTTTTTCGTATATTTCTAGAGGAAGCTGGGACTTAGCATTGCAATAATTTAATTTAGATTCAGTATTGTTTTGTCTATCTAAACTAAATTATATTACGTTAATGGGCCATTTCCATTGAGAAAAATTTCAGATTTTTATAATTCTCAATTCATAAAAGCTTGCGAAAAAGCCCACTTTTGAATTCGAATATTTTTGACATTTGTTTGTTTTTGTTTTGATATCTAACCTAATTGATAAAAATGAGTCGAAACCTTCGTGAATTGTGTGAAATATCAATCAGAGCATATCTTCAATTGCTTGATATGCAAATAGAGGACAGTGAAAGGAAAAGAAAGAAGAGTTGTTGGGTTCGTCCCATAATAAGGTTGAGAAAGGATCTTGGTCACGAAGAGACATTGGTCCGGGAAATGAGTAATCGAGATCCTGAATGGTATTTTATGTACTTCCGAATGGATTGCGACCAGTTTGAGTGGATTCTGAAACGTCTGAGACCAGTCTTGGAAAGAAAATACGTAGTTCGTGAACCGCTAAGTGCAAAACTCAGGCTTATGGTGACTCTCAGGTGATTTGAACTCATAATTCGTCTTTCTTGTTTAACACTTTAATACACCTGCCTAGATTTCTGGCGACAGGAGATTCTTACTTTACTCTGGCTACCTGCTACCGTATTGGTATATCAACAGTATGCAAGATCATCCAAGAAGTTTGTGTTCTGCTAAACGCTCATCTAGCCCACTATGCGTTTCCTCCTCTAACAGAATCCACTTGGAAAACGGTTTCTGATGAATTTGCCGTCAATTGGAATTTCCCACACACATGCGGTGCCATCGATGGTAAACATGCAAAAATCAGAGCACCAAATAATAGTGGATCCCTCTACTGGTGCTACAAGGGATATTTCAGTATTGTGCTCCTTGGTATCGCTGATGCTCATTACAGATTTTTGTATGTTAGCATTGGTTCTTATGGATCTTCTTCGGACGGTGGAATTTTAAAGGATTCGCAATTAGGACGTATCTTAGAGGCAAGAAAAATTAATTTTCCCAAAAGTTCTCCCATCATTCCAGGAGGAGAAAATATTCCCTACTTTTTCGTTGGAGATGAAGCATTTGGACTGCGAGAATGGTGTCAAGTTCCCTATGCTGGAAGATTTTTGGGTCAAGACTACCAAAACTTTAATATGAGGCTTTCCAGAGCTCGACGTGTCATTGAAAATGCATTCGGAATCTTAAGTGCGCGATGGCGCATTTTTCATCGTACTATTTGTGCAGCTCCAGAAACAGTAGATTCCATGATACTAGCTACTGTGACTCTCCACAATTTGCTGTGCACTAGTAACAAGCACAATTATGCGCCGCCAAAATACACTGATAGGGAGCAGAATGGTAGATTAATCGAAGGAGAGTGGAGGGAAGAAGTTCGAGGATCAATATTGCAAGACATTCCTGCAAATATTCACATTGGGTCTCACAACTACACTAGGAATGCCAGTCGTATCAGAGATTACTTGAAGGACTATGTAAAGGACAATAGGATTTGATAAAGAAAAAAAAAACACAACTACATTTTTTTCTTCTCTATTTCCTCAATAGTTTCATTCAGCATTGCAAATCCTTCAATCATTTTTTCTTTGCTCCAATTAAGAAATCTCATTTTAACGTAGTCTGCATAGGCCTGTGCCATCCTTTCTTCTGTATTCTTCGGGTCATTTGATGTTGTTTGCGATGTTGTTAGGATCTCAGTAATTTTATTGATGAAGGTTCGCCTCTCATCTTCATATGTCTTTGCATTTGCCCTGGCTTTCTTTGTTGCTATCGGAAATTCATTTTCCAATGGACGTTTTTGCTGATTTTTTTGACACATGTTTTTGGAGGCTCCGGGAATTTGGTTCTCAGTTACAAGTGTTTGCTGTTGGCAGGATATATCTGGGTCAAGAACGGCCACGTGATCCTCTTCTGGGTGAATATTTTGTGATCGTCCATCTTAAAAAAAAGAGAGGAATTGAGTGAAACGCGAGAAAAAAAAATAATTTTTCTCACCAAAGCTCGAAGGAAATTCTTCTGCCATCTCATCCACCGAGAAAAATGTGGATGGTAAAATTTACCATCCTCCATACAAAATTCTAATGGCCGGATAGTAAAAAAGTCACCCAGCAAACGCGATATTAAATTGGACTGTCAAAAATTGTAGAATCTATTGCATGGATAGTAAATTCTAATAGCCGGATGGTAAATTCTAATATCCCCGGATATTAGATTTTACTATCCGGATGGTAAATTTTACTGGCAGGATAGTAAATTTTACTAGCCGGATATTAGAATGAAAAATGTCGGAAAAATTTATTTTTCCCTATTTTCATTGATTTTTGGCCATTGTTTGACGGCTTGGGGCCCTTCCTGGATGACATTCTCTGTATTTTAAGCCATTTTGGTGCGTGAAAATCTTTTTCCAACATTGATGACTATGCCGAGATTTGAACACGCGACCTTTGTGATGACAGTCCAGCATCTTCCAGCTGCGCCACGAATTGCTATAATGTATTCAAAGCATATCGAGAACCGTTGCATCGGCACACACGATATTCCAAAATGACATTCTAACAGCAGGATGGCAAATTTTACTGGTTTGGATAGTATTCAATCGAAATTACTATCCTCCGTTAAAATTTACTGTCTTCCAGTTAAATTCTAATATCTAATATGCGACAAGTAAAATTTACTTCCCGGATATTAGAATCTAAGAGAGGTCAAGGTAAAATCTAAAGGAGGATAGTAGATTTTATCATCCGGCTGTTAGAATTTACTATCCATAGGATAGTAAATTTTAAAATGTCAAGATGGTAGATTCTAAAGAAAAGTATCTATGGAGGATGGTATTTTCTACTATCTTTTGAGGCAGTAGAATTTAAAGACACGATTTGTAGAAAATACCATCCAAATTTTTCTCGGTGTCATCAAGTGAACAAGGAACATCTGAATTCCTTTCCAAATTAGTTTCTGGTACGTTTATGATACTTGGGCTCTCCTGGATCGTACTGCATACATCAAGGACATCTAATTGTTCGAAAACTGGACGTCTTTCCAAAGTTTTGTCCAGGAACCTCATTATTGGAAGAAGCTCCCAATCTTTTGTGTTGTATTTTCTCTTCATCCCTCCACTGGACCTTGATTTCGGCATTTCTTGTTTCACCTTCCTTTTTTCCCTGGCGTATTTCATTCTGAGTGCTTCCCAACACTTTAAAACCTCCTCTGGACTTTTGCCCAAGTCCTGTCCTATGTCCTGGAAAACTTTATCCGTATACACCGTAAGTCGATATTGTGGGCAAGCTGTATCCCACACACACGGTCGTTCACGCACTGCATGCACTATTTTCTCCATCTCAAGAATACTGAAGCACTTCATTGTCACGCTTTGGGTTTTCACTGACAATTGAAAACAACCATATTGATGAGAATTTATTCAATTGGCATGCAAGTGTCGAAAGAAAACTCGTTGGATGGCGCTGTACCCGATAGGAACAGAGGGGAAAACTGTTCACAATTTTTATTTTTAAGCTTTTATAAGAAAAAGTTCAACCAAATTGAACTTTTTCTCATAAAAGCACCATTTTTTTTCATATGGACTTGAAAATTTTCCAACAAATTTCTTGAAAAATTTCTCAATGGAAATGGCGCATAAAGCCCATTTTTTTTCAGAAATATGCGAAAATATGCACCTTCCCCATGTTTACTATTGACCCCCGCGATTCTAAATCAAATGTGATCATTTCTTGTTCCATTGGACAGGTCTTGGAATCTTGGACAAGTCTAAACCAGTTACAATCAGTTATGATACCATCATAAATTTTTATATGAAATTTAATTGCAATACTCGGCTAAGAACCATCTGAGAACCAGTGTAGAAAAACGGTTTGACGAACTCGTAGGCACTATGATTTTTTTTTTTGTGAAATTGATTATTAAGAATTTTTTGACAGAAGTACAGTAGACTCTTTCAAATTCGGGCATTTGGGACCGAAATGTCTCTCGAATTAGAGAGAAATTCTGGCGTCAAACTGTTTCAAATACAACGATTTTTTGTTCATTTGCGTACTCAAATTAAGTTTATATACTCATACTTAATATTAATTGCATTAAAACTTCTTAATAATGCAAAATCACATCATAACTGAGTAAAATTGTGAAAAATTTAGGCATATTTGCTTAATTCGATAATTATAGTCAAACCTTAAAAATGTCAACAAACTTTTTTTCAAAATTAACTGACGCCCGAATTAAGAAGTAGCTGGATCTTAAAACAACCGAATTAGCGAGAGTCTACTGTAATTATAAAACTACTTTTGGTGTATTAAGGTTATGATGAGTTTGAACATTCCGCAAAGCTTGAACACGTACCACCCCCCTAATTTTCTTAAAAAAGCTGTTTTTGTTAAAAGATAATACTAAGATGTGTTTTTGATGTTTTCAAAAGACGTTAATCATTTTGTTTCTCTAGAATTACACTTAACACATTTTTAATTTAAATTTCCCTTCCGGAACCCTTCCAAGGATTTCTCTACAGCATTTCTTTTGCAAAACCGATGCCCTTTTGTTCCAACCTTATAGAAATTGAAATAAAAGCTAAAGGTTTATGGAACTTTAAGACACAAAAGAAGTGTCTAATAAAATAAGCAGTCTGAAATTTGTCAAAGTTTCTATATCATTTAATAAAAAAAATGCTTATAGGTTTATTTGTAAGATAAAATGATTTCCATAAAAACATAATCCCATTGTCAGTTCAGAAAAAAAATCCTGTGGGGGTTTGCTGTTTGATTTGTGATTTATTGTTGTGAGGTGTTTCAGAAATATGATAGGAAGTGATCAAATGCGTATCAGATGCACCACTAAATTGCCATAAACTAGCTCGGTCACCGATCAATGGTCAAGTGCAAACCTCTATTGAGGAATTCCTCTACATGGAGTGTGCTTGAAATGTGGAGATGAAGCAATAGCAATATGTATCGATTATCCCATTCTGTACGAATATGCAATTGACAAACACGCGCTTGGTGAATGCTGGATCATATAGCTTGCACAAGAACTTATATAGGCTGTGTTGAAGCTTTTATATATGACCGATTCCTCACTCAATGATTTTTATCTATTCCCGTGAAATATGTTGCAATATAAGTCCATAGTGGTACCGAGTTCTTTTGTGATGATTCAATTTGCAAGAGCATTTGAATAACCACCGGCAGAATTTTTCCTCATCGATGACATGTTCAACATGGAGATAAATTGAATATGCTTTTTCCCTGGATTACGAACATTTCAAAAGTTATTTTAACAAGATTTTTAACCATTACCGTGTATGCTCTTCTTTTATCTAACGATGCTATATTGTACACTTGAGCACCAATCTGCAATATAATTGAATTGGGAATGAAATCGTGAAAAAAAGCACCTACATCCTCTATTAACTGTTTTTGTTTTCGTTCCTTTTCATACTCGAGGTAGAAAAGTTTATTTCTGATAAAATGGAAAATTGCCAATTAGAGGGATGTTTATATAAAAGTTCCAGACGATATGACACACGTAGCAACCACTTTGTACAAAAAAAAATGATCATTTCGAAGAAAGCAATTTGTGAGAGAACAAAAATAAACCTCATTTTATTTCTACTATAATCATTATATCGTTTTTTTTATGGGATCCTTTTACAAAAATAAATGTTTCAATATTTATTTTTTATGATATAATTGGATGATTCATATCAATTTTCGTATGCTTCAATTATGTACTATATTATTTTTTTGGATTTTTTTTTAATAAGTTCCATATAAGGGAACGCACCACGGATCGAAATGTTAAGAGAAATGCTCCGCATTTACTTAAAAGTATAAGCCACAAAAAATTATTTGGATTTTTTGTATAAGCTATAGTTAGTTATTAATGATCCATTTAACTATATCTGTTTATATGATGTATTACTATTTACGAATTTTAATAAAAAAAATAAGTGTAGGGGAAAGCTTTCAAGCTTCGCACACATTTTGGCTTCGAACACTTTATATTTTACTGTTCGTATTCAAAGAGAGAGCAGTTGTGTAATCGACTTTGTTTTCAATTTGTCACCGTCCTGGAGCTTAAGCGGTAAAAGATATCAAGTTCCGGTCTTCGGTATCCCCCAATAAAAATGATATATCTATAGACGTATTTTCCTTCTCTTCCAAAACCATATTTTTTTCAAAAACGGCACCTACGATTGTTTGGAGGTGGTCCAAACAAACATATCTATGACCTGCAAAAAATCGTCATTTTGAATTTTTGAAGGAAAAAGCTTAACTAAGGTCCAATTTTTCAAACAATTTTATTAAATTTGGATTTTTTGGAAAGGTCTTGAAATTTCCAACCCGATTGCATCGGTCTCATTTGGTAATGAATCGTTAAATATTCTTTTTTTTTTTTGTTCGTAAACTTGTTACTCGTCTAGAAGCGAAAAGCAGTCTACAGACTACACTGAGAAAAAAAGGGGCTACAATTAACATTTTTTCGTCATAACTTTAACACTTTTCGGATGTAAAAATATATCAACATTTTTTAATGTTAATTTTACACCTTTTGAGGGTAAAATCAGCATGAAAAAAGGGTAACTTTAACCCATAATACACCTAAAAAGGGTAATATTTACACCGATTTCGCATCAATAGTGCAGGGTAAAATGAACATTTCTGGAATGTTATTTTAACTTTTTCGGATTTCTCTCAGTGTAGAGGTTTAGCCCAGTTTCCGAAAATCTCAAAAACCCAAAGAGAAACCAATTTTATTGATTTTTTAGAATCGAATAGATCAATTGCTTTTAATTGTCGAATCCTAAGTTAATTTTTTCCGAAAAATCTTGATTGATGAAAAATATATATGGCTAAGCCTTAGATGTGAAGCACATAAAACCGTAAGAGAAAACGAACTTCCGATCTTCGAAAGACCCTCCCCCCCATAAATCGATTCAAGGATCATTAATATGATTTTTATAATTGTCCATATGCTTGTAACTCATGCCCGAATATTTTAATCTAAAATCATCATTTCATTTTGAATTAAGGGCGTAAAGAATTACGTCAAGCAAACTGTTCTTGGCCGCCAAAATGAATAAAATTCGCTCGACGCGATCCTTTCCCCCAAAATTTAATTCTCGACTTTTCAAGCATTCCAAGTCGTAAGCACCTCGAGTGGTAAGCACTCCAAGGTCGAATCTAAAGAATCTCAGCTACCATAAACTTGTCTGGGCTTATAACTGGTCATTTTTTATTTTAACTAGTTTGATTATAAAAGGTCGATAAAAGAAAAAAAGTTCATTGAAATCGGTTAGTAAATATTAGAGATAGAGTCTGGTCTATTTCGGTATAGTAAGGGTCGGGTTAGGGTACACTGTACTCTAAAGGGTGGAGCAGGGACGAATGCAACCTACCGTTAGAAAGGTCTCGATTTTAGATACAATATACTAAAATTTCATCGGAATCGCTATAAGTTTACACAAACAAATTATCATAAAATATTTAATAGTTCAATAGAGTTTGTTATACCAATTTTCTTCATATGTGCAATGAAGTTTGATAGTGCTCACAAGAATGTTCAATTATATATTTAAGCATTTAAGCTGTTTTCCCCTGAACGGCCTCCAGGGTAAAGATAAATGCACACCATGATGCTGCCATCTTTACGACCTGTAACGATAAAAGTGTGTTTTAGTTTTATTATTATTTGTTGAATATTTCAGAAGAATGAAGAAAATATACTTGAATGAATGTGTAGATATTAACATCGTACATTCCTGCAGCTCTTAATCCATATTCTCTTTGAGTGATTAACAGGACAATTAAGAAGGACTTCTGATCCTTTAAACTCAAACTATACCAATTGGTTAAATACAGGGTTGACGATAATCTTTCCATTTTGATTTTGATAAACTCTCCGAATAAACAAGGTATAAACAATTCGACAAGAACAGCCGCAACCGTGGGGTATCCAAGAGGATGCTTTGGGTATAAACGAATGAAAAAAAAGACCGCAAAACTTAGAAAAACACTTGTTGCAAATTGAATAAGGTTTGCAATGGAGTTGATTTTGTTAAAAAGTTCGATATTGTCCACGACTTCACAGTATCTTATCATGATGATTTTCAGAAAGTCAGGATCTTTCTCAATTCGATCTGTGTTTGCAGAAATGTAGTCGTAGAGAATGTCTGATGCTGCCATAATTTCAAAACCGAAAAAAGCTATACATATGTCTGTATAAAAAACAAATATAGATGCCATTGCAAGAAGGATAAATTGGATAAATAACATAAGTTGAGTATAATAGGGAAGGTTATTCGGAATGAATGGTATTTGAGCAATTACTCCGGATTTCCCCCTGACGATATTAGAAATTGAAAAGATAATCACTGCCATGGCTATTATTGCTTTTATTAACCTGAAATCAAAGATCAACTGTTACCATAATCATGTTCTATATTCGAATTTTCAAAAAATTTAAGCTTAGCATTTTGTAGTACTGAATTTAAATTATACATACTTGAAGCAAATTTGCCAAATGTCGTTGAACTTCTTCAGTTTTTTTGCTGCAATATAATTTATTTCCTCATTCTGGAAATTGTTATGAAGTATTTGCATCTTTTCCAGTAGTTTCAGTAGATTGTTTCGATGGTAGCGCATTAAGATACTTTTGGAAATTATTTGTATACATCCAACACACAGTATGAACGACATTGCGAGGTTTCCCGTTAATTGTCCTTCAAACGTATTAAAAATATGGTATGTTGCTGAAACCAAACACAACAGTGTAGAAATAAATGAAACTTTTATAAACATCCGTTTCCAAAGTGGTTCAGTTGTAGCGTAAAATGTCGCAATCGTAATGCCAAGTTCAATTTTAGGCCTAATTTTGTTAAACATTTCCAAATTGCTTTCCACTGACATATTTGGCGTAATGTTGCTCGGCGAAATATTTAGTAAAGACTGAAGAACAAAGTTCAATTTATGCAATATTTATATATTTTAGATGATATTTCTACCTGTCTCAGCTCTTGTAGTCCGAGGTGAAATCCGACCTCATCAGATGAGGCTCAAACTTTGTATGTATACTTTTAACACTCATAGACCACGAATTTATATGCGCCAAATTTATTTTCTCAATAACTCAGCTTCTATGGATTGAATCGGTCTCAAATTTTATAACCGTAAATGCGAGTGGCTTTGTCCCCTACTGGTAACTTTGACACCGCCTGTTCGTCGGGCGGGTCAGGGATACAACCTTTCAAATTTTCGGGTACTACTTAAACATATCCGATCCGATTTCTAGGATTTTTAAAAACATTTTTTTTAATTGATTAAGCTTTGGCGAAGTTTACAGAAACATAGAAAAACGATATGATAAATCAAAGAACAATTTAGCATCGAACAGACTGGGCCATTGCTCTTTTAATCGATTTTCAAAGAAGCAATGGAGAAGTGAATATGACACCTTCATTGTTTTCGATTAGAAAACTCACTGAGAACAGCGCCATCCAGTGTAAGTAAAATGTGCAAGGCGGGAAATATTATAAGTTCTTCAAAACACATTATTCACATTATTCACATGTATTTTATACTAAACTTTAATTTCACTAATGCCTAGACTCATTTTAAATGTATTTCAAAAGTTTTTACAAGAGTTTTATGAATAAAATTTCCTTTGTTTTGATTTTTTCTGTCATCAGCTGATTTCGATGGTGGTCGATGAAATTTCGAACAGTGAATTTAAATAGAGAATGTTAACGGACTATGTGATATGGAATTGTCAAGGAAAAGCAATTGACCGGGCAATTGCTTTTTTCTTTTTGTTCAAGGTATTTAAATTTGGCTAATTTTACTAAAATATCATTTTCTTTTTACAGAATATTGTCTCAGAGAACGGAAAAAGATCAAATTGATGCAAACATTGGTTTGATGACTCAATTTTTTGGATATTTTTTCCACGTGTAAAAAAGCAATGACCATGTAAAAAATCCCAGTTTGTTTGATGTTCTTATGTGATCGGAAGAGTATACACTGAGAAAAAAAAGAGGGTTCGATTAACATTTTTCCTCAGAACTATAACACTTTTTAGGTGTAAAAATATATCAACATTTTTTAATGTTAATTTTACGCTTTATTAAGGGTAAAATTAACATGAAAAAGGGTAACTTTAACCCCTAATACACCTAAAAAGGGTAATATTTACACCGATTTCGGATCAATACTGCAGGGTAAAATGAACATTTCCGGAATGTTATTTTAACTTTTTTGGATTTCTCTCAGTGTAGACTTGTTCAGGAGTATAATTCTTTAAATATATCCTTGAAATATTTTTTCATAAGAATAAGCTCAAATTTACTCTTGTCTAAAAATATCTTTTCAATTATTAGAAAAATTGACTTTTATTTAATTAAAAATTTGATTCACTGATAAATATATGAAAGTAGACCAGCTATTGTATAGTCCACCAATACTCATATTTTTGATCGAATTCAGCATGTTATGTCATGAAAATTAAATTAATTTCGTTAAAATTGTGGTCAAAATATGCACAGTTAAATCATAAAATAGTTAAAATTGTGCTAAAAACACGCACAGCTCTAACAAAAAAAAACGGAGAAAATTACAATTAAAAACATGCACAGTTCAAACGAAAACGGATAAAATTGCGCTTAAAAATACGCATAGTTCAATCATAAAACTACTAAGATTGCCATGAAACATTAAAACATTAGACAAACTTTATCACTCTTTTACAAATCATGCGCGAAGAAAAAGCTTCATTTGCTGGCTAAAAATATCCCGGTTTCCCCTACCTAATACAGTTTCAATTTTGTACTTTTATATGCCTAAAGACTTAAATAAAAAATAAAAACTTATTATGTTGAAAAATAAAGAAAAGTAAGATAAAATGCTGTTTTCCTGTCTTTTTGACCCACGTAACCCCTTAAAGATTTACATATTCTTGACTAAATAAGTTGTGTATAATAAACCTTCTACTCTGCTGTCTACACATTATGAGCATTTTTTAAAAAAATTCTTTAAAAAATTTTTTAAAAAATTTTTTAAAAAAAACTGTTTTTTAAAAAAAATTTTTAAAAAAAATGCCTCCACACTATACTTAATTTTTGTAAAAAATTTTTGACAGATTACTCTCAGCATTTCGCTTGGGATTATTTTTCATGAAAATTTGTCATTTGAGTGGTGGAAAAAGTGTGAAAAGTGTTTGTTGGAATTTCCTGGGATAGTTGTTAGTGAATGTTCGTGGAAAATTTTCCAAAATTGCAAAAGTGCAGTGTTTTTCTACAGAAGTTGTTCCCAGTGGAATCAATATTCCGGAGTGTGTGAACATAACCTCAAACTGTTGTTTTTCCCTAAAAATTTTGTGTGACTATCGCAGTTATTTATGTACAGAAATTGTTTTTCTTTGCGATAATCTGGAAACCAAAACATGCTCATCAGAAGAACCGCAGAAATTACTCGGAAGGACAAATTTGTTACCAGGAACAATGGGTAGAGTGGAGAAGGTGTGCAGCTCAAAAGATCCTAGATTCCATTGATCAGCAGCTCTTTCTGGAAAAGCTTCAGGACTTCAGGAAAACTTGTGGATACGTTTGGATGAACAGGAGTATTTGTAACCAAGAACATTGACGTAAGTACTATGAATATGCTAAAAAAAACTCGCTGATTTTATTGCAAAGCTATTTCTGCAAAAAATTCAGGACTACAATTGGAAGAGCATGATTGTGGATGAGGGGAAGGACTTTGAGGAATAATTAGAAAGTGCTTCACCAAAATTCCTGCAAAAATTGATCCAGTGCAACTCTACAAATTTGATTCCGAATACTGGATGACACTGATTTGATTCCGGACACTAGTGATAATTATGATAAATTTTATGAAAAATAAATTCTGATATCTTGGTTTCCAATCCGAAATCTTTTATTGGTTATCCGGTGTACATTAAAGCCTTCTCCCTCTATCCACTACTGTCCAAGCAGGAGTCCCATGGAGGAAGCAAAAGTTTGTAGCCATCTCATCCTTGTGCTTCCGGATGGGAACATTTCCATCGTGGTTGAAAAGGAGGAATGATGGGAGGTGGTTCTGGGGCTTCAAGTGATGGGCTGTGGTAACTACGGATGACTCTTGTATGTACTAGGATCTCCTCAGTGGCTCTGAATAGGTCTATTGTCTTGATTGATTTACCAGGTTCATGTTCCAAAATTCTTCAATTTCCTTCTTTCCATTCATGTTTTAATTTGGTGCACGAGGTCACTGTACCATAAAAATCTTCAAGACTACACAGACATCACAACTTTCGGCAACGTCAAAAGAAAAATCAGCGAAAATGTTCCTCCAAAACTGGCTTTGATTCCACTGGGAACAACTTCTGTAAAAAAACACTGCACTTTCGCAATTTTGGAAAATTTTCCACGAACATTCACTAACAACTATCCCAGGAAATTCCAACAAATACTTTTCACACTTTTTCCACCACTCAAATGACAAATTTTCATGAAAAATGCCTCGAGTTGCTGTGATTTTTTAAAAAAATTCTTTAAAAAAACTGTTTTGTAAAAAATTGTCCCAGTGTGTAGAGGCATTTTTTTAAAAGAATTTTTTTAAAGAAAAAACCTTGATTTTTTAAAAAAATGGGTCGTTTTTTTACAAAATCGCCTACACACTATACAAATTTCTGTAAAAAATCCAGTTTTTTTTAAAAAAATTTCACTAGTCTGGAGGCGATTTTTTTAAAGAACTTTTTTTAATGTCATTTTTTACAGAATTTTTTGATAATGTGTAGACAGCTTAAATGAATGTTTTGTCAAATTAACAAAACAAGTTTGTAAAAATTATGCTCTTCCATACAGAATATGGAAAAGTTTTGTCAAATCGGCGGCCAACTAGATCTTGTTAAAAGTTTGTCAAAAAGGTGTTTTACTATATAAAATGCTAGAAAAAGTTTTGTCAAATTGGAAAATAACATCCTTTTGACAAAATTTCAACAAAATCCATTTGTTTAACAAGAAATTTTCTCAGAGTAGAATAGTTATATTTTGATCTTGCACAGTTCAGTATTGCGATTTTTTACGCTTAATTTTGATTTATTTTTGTTGCTGTATAGAATCTCAACTAGCATAAGCTTATATGGGCTTTTTCTTGGTAAGCGTTAGAATAAATCATTTTATTCTTTAATTAAATTTTTATGCATCGTGTAAAATTTATAACAAGAAACGTATATTTTTACATGTGATTCTTTCAATTATTACATCTGAATTTTTCATCAAGGTTATATATATGACAATTGTGCTTTTTATTTCACAGTTGTCGTTAAGTCGAGTAATAATAGGTTGTACAAATGGCGTAATAGTTAATAGTTAATTACGTTTCAAGTATAGGTGTTTTTGATTGAAGACTTTTACATCGGCCTTCAGTAGGACGGCGCTACAGAGAGGGTATAATTTAGCAAATCTAAGTGTAACTAATGTTCTCTCCATATTGAGGCCAATTTTCGTCAAGAATTGCTCTTTTTAAAGAAATTGTCTGCACAAATTTAAGTATTCTCATTCACGTTCAAATTCTGCCAGAAATGCAATTTTTTAACGAAAATTGCTTCCAATGTGTAGAAACAATTTAAAAGGTAGGGGAAAGTACTCTCCCTTCGAACGTTCATGCCTTCGAATAATGCGAATTTTCTTTTAGTTTTCCTAAGAGACTTACACATTTCTATTAAATATTAGTTGGCTTGTCATCAATTGTTGATAATTCCGAGATTATTTAGTGAAAATCTCTTACGAAAAACAAAAGAAATTCACATTATTCGAAGGCATGAACGTTCGAAGGGAGAGCACTTTCCCCTACAGTTCAGTTTTCTATAATATATAAGTGGTGAAAACATCATAAAATCCACAATAATCTTAGGATTCTTGTACCACAATTCTAATAAAATTTCCTGTTCTCTAATCGAGCTCAATTTAGTGATATTTAATGAAAAAGGTTGACGTTGACAACAAAAACTGGTTTAAATAGATTAAATTAGCATAAATTTGATTGGTTATTGATTTAGTAAATTGATAAGAATTGATCAAATTCACAATGAAAAAATTTGTTCATGATAATTTCATCGCGTGCTACATTCTTGCATTACCGGTTCAATACCGGTTTATAACCGATTGGAATTAATTCAGGCTTGTTAAGAATTTCAAGACTTTTCCATCGGGCCCAAAAATGACCCCATACGGTTCAGAAATACGCTCTCTAGGACATTTTTAACTTCTGGCCTTAAAAAAAACTTTATTAGCAATGAATCAACAGTATTTTCGTATATGGACGAAATGGCTTCCTAAAGAGCTTCTTAATAAGTAAGATAAGTAATTTTTGTTCGAATATAATTTTTATTACTCTTTATACTATTTTGTGGAGTCTATTGAGTGATTTATGAATCGATTCAAATCGTTTGAGTACCGGTAAATGGTAAATGATGCTAAAGTAATTTTGAGGTATAGCATCTAAGTCACGAGTTCGAGCGTTTCGCAAAGCCTGGGACGCCTTGCCACCCCTTTTTATCCAAGTATATTGAATACGTTGGTACTATGTTCTCATAATGATATATGTCTATGTACCTCTTTTATTGTTCTAATTTACGAAAGTCCATTGTTTATTCAACTTTATCATCCTTCCAACATGATTAATTTAACATAAAACAGTGGAGAATAGATCAGATGTCTTTTGTTGATAGTTTTTGAAGAGAATGAGGTAGTTCCTTTCAGCCTTTTCGGACAAACAAGTTTGGTTCTTGAAAGAAAATCTGCCTCCCTCAGAAAACGGGTTTAGGGATTACCAAACCCAAAATTTTCAGAATAAACACCACCTTCTAACTGACAATAGAGTATTGTCATCTCTCTAGTGCTAAAGAAATGATGAGAAAGGAAGTTGGTAAATCCCATAAAACTTAAAATTTGCCTTGTAACCGAAAAGTTTCCAAGTAATTTCACTTCCATTATATGTCCTTCCGGATAGGTGGTTAACACACTGCTAAAGCTCCAAACGTGCAATGACATAGACATTATTCTAGGTTGTCTTTAGCTCTTTCAAACACTGTAACATGTTGGGGAAATCTTCGTGCACTCAGGTGGTCAATGAATTCACACACACGCGGAAGCTCATGGAGAGCAGGAGGGGAACTTAAAATGAGTTCAAATTCTTGACAATGTGAAAATCTCAAGAAGTTTGATTAACATGTCGTTTAGGAACGTCGAAAGTTTAGAGACGAGTTGTTGTAGTCATGCTGAGACAATTTATAATAAGCAGCTGTTCAAAGAGAAATGAAGTATTGAAAATTTAAATTCTTTAGTAGATTGGCACGATTGGCAGCAGTTGAGAGGATGGAGTATCCTTATATAGGAATAGAATAATAAATGATATGCAGAGTGCAATGCGTTTTATGAAGATTGCTTCTGAAGACACTGACTGGGAAAAATTTTTGTAAAGTAGTAAAGATAGGGGAATGTAGGCATGGTTCGCACAGAGTGCACCTTCAAACTATGCGAATTTTCTCTTTGTTTGCAAAGAGCTGACCTACCATTTCTCATCTCGTTTCATAAGCCTAATAATGATCTATCTTATGGCTATGAAATGACGAAGTAGGGTAAATTGGTACAAGTTGGACAATGGCAAAAGTTGGAAAATTTCGCTGGGACAAGTTGGACAGGCAATTTTTTCTTGATAAATACAGTACTAAATTTTAATTAGTATATTTTTCTATGTTATAGTTTAATTATTTGGTTCCTTGTGCTGCAAATAAAGTGAAAATCCATTCATATGAATAAGATTTAACGTATAAAATTCTTACCTCAATTGATAGTGTAACTTTTCACCGTCGAAAAAATACATCGATCGGCCATTTTTTCCTAATAAAAACACAAGAAGAGTGATTTTGGTTTTTCGGTTCTGTTGACATTTCTCAATATTTCTGGCAAATTTTAGTGGAATAAAGTGTTTAATCTCGATAGTTAACGGTACGTAATCGTTTTATTTGATATAATTACTAACTGTATGAAGAAAAAGTGCTTATTTAAAACGTGAGCAAAAGTGACAAGTTGGACATCCGGAGATACGATTGTATTGCAGGGGTTTTCTTTTTATTTCAGATGGGTAAAAAGGCAAATAAATTGAAAAAGTACAAATCCTATACTTAAGACCAAGTGAACAAAGCACTGGAAGCTTTTCGTCAAGGAAAGTCACTAAGTCAGGTGTCAGTATTATTTGGGGTGCCAAGAACAACACTTTTTAATAAGCTGACCGGGAAATGTCCGGAAGAATGCTCTGGGGGAAGGCCTCCTACGCTGCCAAAAGATATAGAAGATGAGCTCGTTGAATGGATTTTAGGATGCAGTGACAAGTGGCATCCTATAACAAAAGATCAAGTCCTCAACACTGTGCAAATTATTTGTAAGAAGTTCAAGATTGTCAACGAGTTCACCGATGGAAGGCCAGGATACTCTTGGTTCAAGAGCTTTTTGAACAGATACCCAGAATTGAGACTTTGTACACCAGAAGCATACACAACCCAAAGAGCTGGTATTACCACTGAGTGGTTTGAGAAAACTCATGAATATTTAAAATCCAAAGATCTTCTGGAACTTTCTCCTGATCGCGTCTTTAATCTTGACGAAACGGGTGTAATGCTTTCGCCCAAAGGTGGACAGGTATCTAATATTATTCTATGGAGTTTTTAAATTCATGTTTGAAGTTCTTTGTGACAATTCGTATGATTAAAGAAAACTAAAAGAAGAGGCTATGCAAGAAAAAAAAAAGAATTAGACTTCAGAAACAGGAAGAAAGGTTCAAAATAAAAGAAGAAAAGGAGCAAAGCAAGAAAATTAAAATATCCAAGAAAAAGATTTAATAAATAATATATATCTAAGCCTTAATGTTTTTTACTTTTTAATTATACACTTTACCCTAGTGGTACAATTGATTCAGTGTGTATGGCATTCAGTAAAAAATCTTGAAACTTGCACAACCTTCCCCTACGCATTGTCCAAATTCCCACGTCCAACTTGCCCCACCCTGTCCAAATTATATTGTTTTGCACTCACGTATTTTTCTTGTATTTAAGAACTTTTCAAACTGTTTTTCAAGAATTTCCATGAAACGGTAATATTCTAGAAGAATCAAGGAGCAAATTTATGTATGTCATCAGGGAAAAATGTATTTATAATGTCTTTAATCTTGTATCAAAGTTCGAGCCTCTGGAAATTGTTCCAATTTATGCAACTTACCCTAGTTCTTTGCAAACAAAGAGAAAATTTGCGTTGTTTGAAGGTTCACTCTGTGCGAACTATGCCAACATTCCCCTATTTTCCTCAAAACCGTATTAGGTGAGATTCTTAACAATCTCACCTACTATAATCCTAACAAAATTTCATGTCGTCCGATCGCGCTCAAACTTGGCCAAAATGTGTTTCGCCACTTCCTGATCACGAATATATGGGGGGCTAAGTTACGTTCCCGGCCGGCCGGCCGTCCGGCCGCTCTTTGGAGCTTAATAGCTCCTAAACTAAAAAAGATATCGACTTGCGGTTTTCGGCAAAGGTTAAATATCGTATGAAAATTGCAACTTGGTGCATTGACCCCCCACCCCCCACCCCTCCTTCCGCCATTTTGAGGACCCCCCTTTTTTGTTTTCTCAATAGCTCCGCCCCTATGGCATCGAGCGGGCTCAAATTTTAGTATGTTATAGCTGGGCCTTAGAGCTTTCCATCAGTACCAAACTTAAGGTCCCCCGACCCCCCTGACCCGAGCTATAAGGGTCCAAAAAAATTTTCTTAAAATGGCCATAACTCCGGTTCTAATTGTCAGAATTTAAAAAGTGAGGGCTTTTTGGAAAGCTCTCGTGAAATGCCACTTCCCCTTCTAACATCGCAAGTTCATAAAACCACCGCTAGGGGCGCTTTTTTTAAAAAGAAAATTTTTAAATCTTATAAGTTAAATAACTCAAAAATTCCTTACGCAATCGAGCTGAAATTTTAGTATGTTGTAGCCGTTGATTATACCTATCAAACACAAAAAACCTTAAGTCGATCCATAACCCCTGACCCGAGCTATAAGGGGTCAAAGTTCGAACATTGACCGGCCTCTATCTCCGGTTCTAATTAACATAGCGACCTAAATTTTACCTTTTTGGTTTCGTCTCGATGAGCACTTTCAGATGGAAGTTCAAAAAGTCACCACAGGTGGCGCTGTGATAGCGTCAAAATTCATCGAAATTCAAAGTCACTTTTCTCAAAAACGGCATTGTGCAAGTTAATGAAATTTTAGTATGTTGTAGTCCAGTCTAGGACGTTTCCAAAATGGTGCGTATGTGCGCTGTGGTTGAAACAGAACCGGAGATATGAGGGGTCAAAGTTCACGAAATTCAAAAAATCATATCTCCGGTTCTGTGTGACCGATTTTGATGAATGAGGGCTTAAACGAAAGATCTCACCAAATACTACAACTTTCTAAAATATTTGAACTTCGTGGGACCAACACCAGGGGCGCCACAGTCGAAAAACCAATTTCAATATCACATAACCTCAATTATCTCGACTGTCGCTGAACCGATTTTGATGATTACTTCGACATAATTGTAGAGCACATTTGTCTCTACATTTCGTCCATACGTCATTTTCCGCTCAGACTACGCTATCACTCCGATTTTGCCGTTTAAGTGTGAAAAAATTGATTTTTCCCATAATAACGCTTTGAAATCACTCAGATGCCAATTTGACTGCCTCTACTCCACCAAGACACTTAAAATAGGGGTTTAAATGGAAAGTCCCGCAAAATACAACAATTCTTTGATATAGTTGAAGTTCAACAAATGACTACTTGGGGAACTCTGGATGAAAAAACGAGTTAAGAAACAAAAAACCTCGATTATCTTGGCTTCTGAGTAATCGATGAGTTCAAGTTCTACGGCAAAATTATAGAGAACATTCTGGTCTACATTTCACCCATATATCACTTTTCTGTCAGTTCATCCAAATCCTTGATATTTTGGTTTAAATACAAAATTTGTATAATTTCACGAATTTTATTCAAGACAACTGAATGGCGTCTCCCAACTTCAGCTCTAAATCGAATTTGCATGCACTCCGAGTTAGCTCACGTTAAGAATCTCACCTACATAAGCCGGTTAGGATTATCTGTCCCTTTTTTGACGAAATTACGAAAATTAATAAATTTACTAACTAATGCATTTTGAGAACAGTTATGAATTTTATAAGGTTGTAACAGAGTATTTTAGTGCTAAATTTAGTTCTGAAAACTTATCCACGTTTGGGGTAGTTCTATACAAAATTAAATAGTTTCGGTTGCGACTTTTAAGTATGTTTTTGAGTATCAAACCTAAAAGGACTTTGAAAGCTTAAATTCTCAATAAAAGGATTATTATTAAAGAAGAATTTTCAAAAAATTAAGAAGTGCTAAGATTATTTTTTTTTAGATCGACTAAAATTCACAATTTATTTCTTTTATTTACAGTTAAAAGTAATATCCTATAATTTTTCTTTTAAAACTTAATTAAAGTTAACTACATCTCATTATTTAGCAAAGGATTTTTTAAGAAAAAAGAAAATTTTGGTTTTCGGAAAAAAATTGTTCAAAAAACTACAATTTTCGTTATCTTGCTGGTTTTTAATTAATGTAGATTAATATGAAGTGTCGTAGTATTTTTCATAAGGCAGTAGTGATTTAAAAACGATTATGAACCGGTTACGTACCAATACTAATTTTATTTATCCGAAAATCAGTTGTAGTGGAAAGTGCTCTCCCTTTGAACGTTCATGCCTTCGAATAAAGTGAATTTAATTTGTTTTTCGTAAAAGATTTACACTAAATTATCACGAAATTATCAACGATTGATCATAAGGCAACTAATATTTAATAGAAATGTGTAAGTCTCTTATGAAAACTAAAAGAAAATTCACATTATTCGAAGACATGAACGTTCGAAGGGAGAGTACTTTCCCCTACTCTATTATTTTTTCATTTATTATATTATTTATATATTCATATATAATTCTTTTGAATTAAATTGTATTTTACTAAATTGATTAGGGGGAAGTGGGGCATCTTTGAAATTGAGAATCTATTTTTAAATAAAATTGAGCCTTATCGTGATATAATTTAGCTACATAAACAGATTGAGAAGTTAAATTACATTATGATATGGCTCGGTTCCACTTAAACCTAGGAGAAAAATCCCAATTTCAAAGGTACTCCACTTCCTCCTAAGTTCTGATTTAATTTATGAATCAGTTCTGGTCGGATGTCTCATAAAAATAAACTTTAAAATAATTTCTGAAGTGTCAAACTTTTGAACTGGACCATATGAAACAAATTATTTTCATAGAAAATATTAATGCAAAATCTAGCTTAAAGACGAAATACGTAAATCTGATATACGATTATTCTGGAATACTTTACCGTCCTTCTTTTATTTTCTTTATGAATTATATTGTATCGTGCCCAGGATATCTAAACAATTATTGCACCTGTTATAATAACTCTTGGCAGTATTTTGTTGATTCTTAATACTTGTTTATATGAATCTTGTCAATATCTATTTATCTATTATTAATATCTATTTAGGACCACAAGTGCCTTCACTTCAAATGAAATTAAAAAACTTCCACTTTTATTCTGATCCAATAAAATTATTTTTCACCACATGGGTTCTCTAGTTTCCAAGAAATATGAAACTGTACGTTTTCTTGTTGAACTCTATGATCTTGGCATCGTATGATTTTTGCATTTTGAATAATAAATTACTTGCATTGTGTAAATATACTCTGGAACTTAACCCTTGAACTTTCGCATTGGTGTTTATTTCTTCATCTAAAGAGGATTGTGAATCAACTCCTGTATACAAAACTCAGATTATCTTTCTCCTATCCTCTTTCATATTTCTGTCTTAAATGAGGACTTCTAAAGCTTGAATTCTCGTTTATTGCGAAGATTATATAATATAAATTGTATCTTAGCTATTTAGCAGCTTCCAGTTCTAATGGATTACCTGAATATACCCCGTTATTATAAGATCAAATCTGGTCAAAGTTTCGAGTAATAAAATTAACTAAAACTTTTGAATTTTATGAAATGTGGACAAATTTTTAAGTGTGTAGGGGGAAGTGGGGCACCATTGAAACTGAGATTTTTCTCCTAATGTTTAAGTGGAACCAAGTGGAACTCAGCCATATCATAATGTAATTTAGCTTCTCAATCAATTTGTGCAACTAAATTATATCTCCATAATCGCCTCTACACAATAGGAGCAATTTCTTTAAAAAATGTCTTTTTAAAGAAAATTTCCCTTATCTTTATAGGCAGAAACGTCAGAATTTAAGAAAGGGAATTTTTGACGAAAACAGCTTTTAGTGTATAGATACCATAAGGCTCAATTTTATTTAAAAATAGATAAAAAATCCCATTTCAAAGATGCCTCACTTACAAAAGTGCCCCTCTTCCCCCTAGTGATTTGTGAAACAAAGAGAACATTATTATTACTTTTCATATTTTGTAATAAGTCTTTTACTCATTATTTTTTATTGCAGTATAATATTAACAAGGCATGCAATTGCTTTAGGAAACTATTTAATGCTCTTTACTAGAGCTAGATCTGCTGAATAAATGTTCATAATGCAATGCCAAATTCTACATTTCATTGTACGGTGTATAAGATTTAAGTATCTCTGGAAAAGCTCATAATGAACTTACTGATGGGAGTGACGCCTTCATTCCCATAAACTCAAATGTACGGTGAACTCTTTCAAAAGCGCATTCACATTCTGTTAGAATTTATGAGGTATATGTATATGGTCGTGCTGTAGATGTACAAAATGTTTTCCAGTTCAACAGGCATTGAGCCCTCCTATCTCTTCTGCTCACTTTATTAAATATATGCATAAAATGTAAGGTTTATGGAGTTTTGTATATAAATGAATGTTTGTATGCAGAAATGAACATATAACATGGAGGTGAGATGCTTTTTTCGGTTTCTTGGAAACACGGTTCCAGTACCACACCAAAGAATGTAATATAGAGAAGGAAGAATTGTGGTGTCCCCAGAAGAACTGCAATTCCTTGAGGTGTTTTTATTGGTTACATAAATTTTTGATTCTTTTTTCTACTCTTTTTTCACATCTAGGGGACCATTATTTTTACAAGAACCCTAATGTGCATTTCGATGTAGTTGCTATGTAAAAAAATGTATTACATAGCGTTCTAGTTTTGCAGAACGCTCGAAATTACTATATGAAGGTGCTCTATACCAAAAATTATTTAGAACTATATGGGCTTCAAACCTAATGCCCTAATCAAACTTATGGCTTAAGCCGAAAGACAGTTTGTGGGAAACAAACTGGAATATAGACTTAGACTCATCATTATTCTGATTATAATTACATTAAATCGTCTCTCGGTTTAAGCCATAGGTCTGTTCAACACATAAGGCTTAGCCATATGGCTTAACTTGACTTAACTAAATATATTTTGCAAATCACTGCAATATTACTTATTTTTAGAAAATGCGGACATTCCGGAGGAAAGTTAAATTTCTAGTCTAAAAACCGTTTTACTAATTTTAAATTCATAATGCGGTTCAGTCTTTGATAAAGAATTCTTACGATTTTAATAATTTTGTGATACTTTTCCACTACTTCATATCTATTTTTATCTAATAAAATCATTTTTGTAAATTTATCAAATATCCTCTCAGACAACTTCAGAAACATGCTCCAAAAAATCAAAACGAATTTTCTGGACAAATAGATAGATAAGACATAGACAGTTTAGGTCGTCTATGTATATTTCAGCGATATCTTAAAGTAAGATATCTTATTTAAATACCTTATAATTTAGAAATCTTCCAAATATGGGAAAATAGGGAAGAGTGAAGGTAGGTCATGTTCGTTATATAAGATTTAAGAGTACTCAGAAAAAATCAAGACTATAGCTTTAATCAGTTTAAGTTCTTAATTTTGCTAAAGGCCAGTTGGAATGATAGTTGTGGAAAATGACATTATATTTCAAAAATCATTCTGTTTTCAAAGATCTGATACAAAATGGATCCTCAGGAGTAGGGACAGAAGCTGGAAATTTCGAAGTATCAAAAAACTAAAGTTTCAAAGTGTCGATTCGAATTTACAGGAACATAAAGCTATATTTTTCGATTTTGAGGTTTCAATGTGTTTTGAAAATTATTTTATGGAATTTTTAGATAATCTAGGATACAAAATAGCTTTAATAGAAAACAAGTTGTCAAAAATATACACAACACAAACAATCTTTGTATATTTTATTATATTTTTGAAACAAGGGCATAACTAATACGAGTTTCTCTTATTACGCAAAGATATTCTCATTATTTAGAATTACAGGAGCGTAATACAGCTCCTTACCAGGTTAGAAATATTTTAAAATATAGAAATCTTATAATTTCTGTGCATATAATAAAAACCTATTGGCTCAATTAAATGCACTGTGCAATTAATATTTTTTGTTAAGGATTTACCATGTGATAATTGACATACATATTCTTTAATCTTTAGTGGCGTTGCTTAAAAACTTATTTAGAATTAATTGTGCTTTTATAAACATAAATAAACCATATCTTTTTTAATCTTTGGATGTATTTTTAGAAATAAAATGGTTGGAGGAGCAATATTTATAGAGTATTTAGAATTCACGACTAGAAGCATTCTTAACTAATTTCGAGTTAGATAGATATGTAGATAGATACTTTATATCGAATCTGTAAATTGATTGTGTCTGCCGCCGTCTTACCATTACCGGGATCACCAGGAAAACGGCAGAAACCCTGAATCATAGTCCGTATATGCCACTTATACAGTAGACTCTCACTCAATCGGCTCTTTCTCAATCGGGCGAAAAATTTTGTTGACAATTTTCACGTTTAATTATGAAGCTAATTCGCTCAAATTCGCTGTAGTCCTTACTATTTTATCGTGATTCTTTATAATTGAGCGCTTTTTGTGGAATTTACAAAGGCTTTGATGCTCAATTCTACCGCTAAACCAGATGACATTTTGCCCCATATTCCCGATTGAGAGAGAGTCTACTGTACATTCCTATTATGCTTCATTTCGTTCGAGCAAAACCAGCTGACAAACGATATGTATAAAAGCAGTACATAACTGCATAGGAATAATACAATATGTAATTTAAAAAAAAATTGTCGAATTTCAAAGCGATGTTTCGTACCGCTTGGCCTCTATGTAGATTTAAAACGGACAAATTGGAAAATTGATAAGTATATTTGTACATCAGTTTTCTCAAAATTTTCATTTATTTAAGAGCTTAAAGTAAATAAACCCTTTAGGTATGAGAGGCAAATGTTGTGTATATTTTTAAGTTGAAATCGAGATATTATCACTATTTTATACTACTTCTCTCTCTCTCTGAAGAGTTCGAGCAATAAAAGTAAAATTTGTGGAAAGGTATAAAATATTTCCGATGGAGTTTATATATTCCAGTGTCATTGGCAAGCAAATTCTTCCATTTATCGCCCGAACCACCCCAAGTTTACTAACATTCCGGAGAAGATACTTATTTTTTCACCCACCCGGCTTCTCTTAAGTTTGCAGAATGTAGAGTACTAAAGTTCCGATCTTAAGGCGAAGAATGTGCAAGGAAGGTTTTTTTTGCCCCCCCCCTCTAACAAATTTCACTGCAACATCTATAGTCTATACCCCCAAGGGCTATATAATTACAAAAGCATCCGTAAAAAAGGACGATGATGACACAAAGTGAAAACTTAGTGCAAGAGACACCTCAATGTAGGTGTTTTGGGGGAATGTTGGCTGATGTGTTGGGGAAGCGTTATATGCAAATATACAGATTCTTAACATAGTTTTGGGAGAAAAGTATTTTTACTTCCATTTTAGCCTTTTCTGTTACTTAAAAGGAATGTATAGAGGTGGTCACATTATCTGGATCAGTTAGGCCAGTTCCCATAAGAAAGTTTGTTAAGCGAAAAGGTTTTCTGAACGAAATTGAGTTTGTACAAAGTTGAATTGATAGCCTTTTATTGAATTTGAAGTTTTCTAAATAATTTTAAGTGAAGAATGCAGGTTTGACCTATTTTTAGAAAGTGATTGAAAGTAGGTAAAATCGTTCCATTTAGAGATTATACCTTAGCTATTAATTAATAACGCGCATTACTCTGTTATGGATAAAAAGTACAAATTCTTCATTCTAGGGTAGAGCCAGTACTTTTCGCCACCATTAAGCTTTAGGGGCCTCGTAAGGTGTGACGATTTTTGTCAGACTAAAATGAATTTTTGTATAAAGATACTTTGAAGCAATATCTATCTATATATCTAGGATACGTCTCGAGAATTTAGAGAATCTCATTGAAAAATATGTATTTTCCCCAATTATGCTTGTTTCAGTACTTTTCACTACCTTTAAAACGAATTTAAATTAATTAAGAGACGTAAAAACGTATTGAGATATTAGAACAGAACATATTATGAGTGTTGAAATGCTACTTATTCTTAAATACCTTAAATTAGTTGTTTTATATTAGGTGGCGAAAAAGTGCTTACATGGCGAAAAGGGCTGACTCTACCCTACTTACTATTCATTCCGCACTATAGGGTAATCCACGCCAATATAAAAAATATCGTATATTAAAAAGATAATTATGACAAATATTTAAAAAAAATTCCTAATTATATGAAAAATACTTCAAAGATTCTCACGATTTTATTTATTACGGAGAAAGATACGAACGAGAGATAAAACTAATGTAATGTTTCGTCTTCCAATATCGATTTACAACAGGTTCATTTGAAAACCTAAAGTCGATATCTCATACCGTTTGGCTTTTAAGTTTGTCAGAGAATAAACGAATATGTGACATTACGTAATTTTGATTGAATGATTGAATTTAAAAAATTACTTTCATTTAGAATTTAAATAAAACTATACGTAAGTTATCTGTCTTGCATTATATTGTAGGAGCAATTGGTTTTTATTTAAAAGCAATCCTATAAGAAATTCTTAAGTATCTGAGAAATGAAACTGTTAGTGAATGAGAAATGGATAAATTGGAAGTATGAGGATGAAAAACAAAGCGAAGAAATTACATTGGGAAAACTTGATATAAATGCTTCAGTACGACATGACAGTAAGAATGAGTAGCTTTTCTACCTCCTATAAGAAAGTTTGTTGTCTTTTCACATAGGAATATAAGTATTTATATAAGTGCGAGGGAGTTGGAAATGTGTTTTACCATTGCAAGTTGGTGGGAACACAATTCGATTAAATTACCAACTGAAATTGGAAGATCCTTATCCCTTATTATTACTATGCTTTACTATATTGTGAGTTATGCTTGCAGAGGGGAAAACAAGCGAAAGATATCTAATTGCACATTAAGGAAATTACTTTACATTTGATTATGCCTTATTGCAATATGATGAAAATCGATTTTCTCGCTGTTATTCTATTAAGTTACAAGTTTCTTATTACTTATTCAAAATTGCATAACGATTTCGATGTTGAACTATTTATAGGCCTATTTTCTTGCAATATTTTTGGCAAACTTGAATAAATTAAAGGTGCTGACAGACATTTTGCCTTAATTAATGTTTGTCGGAACTTTTAAGAAGAGCTTTAATTAATTATTTCATTCACAGGAGATAGCCCTGATCTGGGCTTTATTCTTATAAATACCAAAGTTCAATCGATATCTCATTTGAACTTCCATATTCATCCTACTTTGCACCAACTTGGAGGTTTTGAATTAGCAGAAGTTTTTCTCTTAAGATATTACTAACCAACTTTCTCAAAGATATCAAGACCTGGAAAATCTTGTTGTTGATGTAAAATATTATCAAAATAATGCTACCTCGTTTCATCTACCTTAATTAATTTAGCATTTATTAAATTTTCCTCGTTAGGTGTGCAATAATTTCCATTCCCCTCTTGAAAAACTTATATTTCAAAATTATGTCCTGTATCTCTTTTTTTTCTCGTGCGCTTGACTTAACCATCGTGAGCTTATGGGGCGCGTGTAGACATCATAACTCACGAATTCTTGACAAGAAACTAATTGGGTCGTGGTGGAATGTATCTTGGCTTTTATTACCTTCCTAATTGCATCACATTTTTAATCTTGTGCTGGTCTTCCGGTGGCAAGGGGTTACAATGGTAATACTTCTCGAGGTGATATAATCCACATAAAACAAAACACAAAGAAAGTTAAGACTCTCAAGGGGGTGGATACTATGCGATAAAACGAAGTGGAAGTAACATGGAAAGGTATGAATAGGGGAGGGTGGTTAACACGTTAAATAGTTCCTCTTTTTCTATTCATTCTATGTGTCGTAGTTTTCTAGCATACTGGATGTCTTGCTAACGTAACATGTGAGGGTATCTTGAGGGTTATTAACAGCCAACTTTAGGCATTATTTGTCTTATGAAGAAATTCAGGAAAAAAAAGTTCTCAAGAAAGTCATAACATTAAGCTTAGTTATTGCAACACTTATTCGATATTTGCATTTAATTTTTGGGATTAGACTAGTTTTTGCAAGTAAATATTTTAATTTGCAATGAAAAAACTGAACTTTCAAGCTTACTTAAATGAACTTATTTATTGAGTTTGTTTGAAATCATCTTCAACTCTTCAATTGACTTTTCGTATCACTTCTTTTGATTGACGATCTTTGTCATATTTTTTTTTAAATTCGCACATAAATACAGGTAATAAATTAGAACTCTGTATGCGAAAATTACTTTCATTATAAATAATACTCTACATAATAATGACGTAATATGTTAGACACACCTACGATTTAATCCGAGAGATGGATTAACGTAATTATATTCAAAATAATGATTAGACTACATTTTCATAAGTTTCCTGCTAAGCCGTCTTTCGTTCAGCTTAAGGGCAGAATCACATTAACTGTGAAATGCTCACCGTATTTCGTTAATTTACGCATTTTCATTGCAATTCTTACGCGAATTCTCGATTACCGTATTACCTTATCTCATACTCGGTGGCACTAGCTGAAAATAATATATGAAAATTGAAGAAATAAAACGGAAATGCGATAAACGGTGAGCAAAAAAACTGTACGAATAATTTCTCTTACAGTTTTTTTTTTACTCACCGTTCTTATATTATTTTCATCTAGTGCCAACGAGTATAAGATAAGGTAATACGGTTATGGAAAATTTGGGTAAGAATTCCAATGAAAATGTGTAAATTAACTAAATACAGTGAGGCTACGACGAGCATTTTATTGTCAATGTGATTCTGTCCTAAGCCTTGAGTGTTTCGAGGTCATAAGGCTTCCCAGGAACAAAAATGATACGAATAAGATTATTTCGCTTTATAAGAATAAGATTATTTAGCCTTCAAATACTAATAAAGAATAAATCTTTTTTTTTTAAATTGTGTAAATTAGTAAGTAAATCGTCGGTTGCATCTACCTCTGTCGTATCTGCATTTGTTTTGTATTTGCATTCGTTGCAAGCTATAATATAGACGTCCCCTCTTGCGTGAAATGCTGACACAAAAGAAATGCAGATACAATAGAGGTAGACGCAACCGACGAAATATCATCAAAGTTTGAAGTTACAAATTAGTCGAGTTGGAACAAAACCACTGAAGAAGAAGCAGCAGACAGAGAATAAAACTAAATTAATAAAAAAGTAATAGTAATAATTCCCATATAATAAGAAACAAAAGTAAGTTTTGTGGCTATGTGTAGTGTTCAGAGGACCAAAGACGTTTCCAAATCATTAGAAAGATTATAATTGACCCACTGAGGAAGACCCATACCGAGGGTTGAAAGCTTTGGAGAAAAATTTAGTCTTTGATTTGAGAAGAAGGCAATCCTCTGACGAACACCGGAAGAAACTGAAGAGAATATACAACTGCGTCAGATACAGTATTCGAAGATAAAGTTCTACATACGTCTATTTTGAATTAAATTTTTTTTCTTAAAGGTGAAATTCTTTTAAAATGCTTTAAGAACTTATTGATTTGTGCTCGATTACGTGTAATAGAACCTGAACTAAATTGTTATAAGTCGCAATTTTGAAAATTCAGCTTATCAAAAATAAGAGATATCGTGACTTTATATTTAAAAAAAAACCTTTATAATCTCCTTGAAGGATTATGTTTCAGACAGACTCACAATTTAAGCCGAGAGACGGCTTAGTGGAAAATGACGGAAAAGTAGTTTAGTTTAACCATTATTGCGAATATTCTTGCAAGAACCTGTCTTTCGGCTAATCCTCCGGTCTGTCGAGGCCTTTATACAGCCACAGCATTTCTGCCGTTTGGCTTCGGAGACTGGTTATCAATGCTAAGATGGCGGCAGACGCAAGGAAGGGTGGAAAATGTAGAATTTGAATAAATTATTATAATTATTAGTTAAATGAAAAATTAAAGGGGTGGCAATGCGTTCCAGCTTTGCGAAATGGTCAAACTCATACGTAAAAAGTGCTTTCGTATCATTTACAGTTTAACAGTTCTCAATCGATTGGAACTGATTTATAAATCACGCAAAAAAAAGCTCAATATACCTTAAGAGTAATACAAGTGAATTAAGGATAAAAATCACTTATCTATTTATGAACCGAATCATTACTATTTATATCAAAAAAATACATATGTAATGCAATATGTCAAGTGGAATCTCTATTGTTAATCTGTTGAATGAGACATTTCAATAGGAAATCGATTTGTGAAAGTGCCATTTCCTGAAGCACACCCATTTATACTAGAATTATCGTATCTCCCTTCTGATTTAGATTATGGCAGATTAAAGCAAAGATTTTGAATTTGAGATTAGAAATCAATTATTTTAGACTATTACATTTCATTGCACTTACCTTAAAATTTAATGGAAGAACGGGCTTATTTATATTTTTCATGGTAAATTGTGCTTTGTTTCCGATTTTCGGGAAATATAGTATATAACATGAAAAGCTATTACGAACATGAAAAATTAATTGACCTAAATTTATTCATGCTTTGTTTACGAGAATAATGTTGAATAACCCATAATAGTATAAACACTGTAAAGTGTTTATTGAAAGTCACTAGAAAATTAAATTATGCTGCAGTTGTATTTTGGAAATGACAATTTCCCATTTATCCTATTTTTTTTTTCAAAATTGAGGCTTTGTTAGTATAACCGCAGAACAATAGGGCGGATTTGTTATTTTAATGGAAAACCATAATTCGGTTATAATCAATATTAACAATAATGGCAATATTGTTGTTGCAGACTAAACTTAATTTTATAAACTTTATACACTTGATGGACAGCTTCATTGATGTTGTTTGAGTAAATATTGTTGGAGAAATTGTAAATTAACAAACGACTTTTGTATATTATTTGAAATTTGTAGGAGAAGCAGCTTGACAAATCTGCAAGAAATGCCTTATTCTATTTCATTTTAACCCTGTTGAACTTGTACATTAAATTTCTTAAGCCGCAAAATATGAGACATGATGAAGAGTTTTAGACAACAGTTTCCTTTTGAGGAAGACCCAGGGAAATGCTGGGGTACAGTATTTCTTGCCTGCAATGCTATATCAACAAAAGAATGGTAGACAATTGCGCCAGTTGTTTGTGCTACCGCATAAACTAACGGATTTTCATGAGAATTAAAGCCAAGACATATAAACCACTTGACATCGTCATGTCTATAGATAAAGTATAATATGTTTTTTGGAAGGTAGTACGGCGAAGAAGAATAGCTTTCAACATAGAACTCAAGTAAAAGTTTATGCCACTTGTGTTTGCCTTCCACATGACTTTGGAGTATATGAAAATAATGGTACATATTACTATATCCACTAAGAGTTTTCCAAGAGACAATAGATAAATTTCCCAGAGATCCAAAAATAAATTGAATGAAAAGTATGGGAGTTTTTCGGTGAAATAACAATGGAAAGAAATTTCTTGTTTTTTTTCGCAATCCTCTGGGTTATAAAAAGTAAGTTGTAAGAAAAATATTATTTCTTTGAATACCATTGATTGCTCTATAAATGACATATTTGAAGATATATGGTATCACATTACAAGCTTCTGAATAACTTTTCTATTTACCCATATTATATGTACATATAGTGTTTTTGCATAGGATATTGTTGTATATACAAGATAGAATAGAACGTGCTGAACGTACCATACAACAACTATTTAATATTCTGTCTGTTGCTTAACTATTTTGTATGAATAAATAAAAACAGCTCGGAAAATATTTTGGCATATACGAGAGTTATACGTGCGGGAGGTATAAGAAGGACCAAAAGAAAACTAAGACTAAATTCAGGTATATGTTGTCAAGATCCTCCATATATAATCTTGACATGTTGAATAGATATTGATTGTTCCTTCCATACAATTTCACTTTGGTCCCCCCTCCCCCACCTATTTTACTTGTTCAATTTTGCCATATAAGTTGTGAACCAATGTTACTTCTGGGCTATATCCTTTTAGATATCCTGTGAAAATTTTTCCTCTTTTTTTCGCCTCTCACATACCAGTCACGATTTCTCTGCGACATTCACACACAAAAACCCTTGATTATCATTGATCCCGAACCCTGGATGTGTGTGATATATTATTTTCTTTTGTACCATTTCGACATGGGAGGGATGAAGTTGCGTCCAGAGTATGCTGTTGAGATAACAAATTCGCATGATGGTCAGTGAAGCTTTTTGAACTCTTCGTCAGTTGCAAAATGATTGATTTTTATATATGTATATATGTGAGCAGACGACAAATGTGTGGGTGGTAAAATGTTAAATTGATTTCTCATACTTTCATCAGGCAGCATTTTACTCCATGTGAATGGATCTCGTTTTTTTTGTTCCACGCAACCACTGAAACATTGTGTATTTGGAATAGTAATGATCTAGAGCAATTTTCTACCATTCAGCTCTAGTGATTTTCAGAAATCTTTTGTCACTGAGGGTATTATATTTGACATTTTTTTCAGAGTTGAAGGGTACTTAGTGGATTTAGTGCTAGAACAGTCACTATTATGATGTCTATTGGTCTATAGCTGGAGTGAGCAAGAACCGTTTGAAATCGAATAAACGTCAAAATAAGTTTGTCCAGGTAGCGTTTTGACCATGGTCGCACAATTTTCATTTGACGTTTGTTCGGTTTCAAACGGTTCTTGCTCAATCCTGGTTTATAGGTTACATTTACACTAGATCTTTGAACTATTTTTCTGGATATCATACATAAATTGTGCTAATGTCGCATGTAGTCGTGCTTATTTTTGAGGTTAGTCATCTGTCAACAATAAATCAGTAACAATACAGTAGACTCTCTCTCTCAATCGGTCATAATGGTGCAAAATGTCATCCAAATTATCGAGAGATTTGAGTATCAAAATCATTGTAAATTCCACAAAAAGCGCTCAAATATAAAGAATCACGATAAAACAAGGGGAACTAGGGCAAAGTGCCCATTGCCCATGCTTGATAATATTGGAAGCTTCGTAATGACTAAATTTTTCCTATGTTTCTCAATAAATGTGACTCAGCAATATATTTTAAAAACTGGACACTTTTCCATAGTTTTTATAATATGGTTTCAATGAGTAACATATATATTGTGAAACATAGAAAATTTAGTCATTACGAAGCTTCTAATGGTATCAAGCATGGGCAGTTTTCCCTACAGCGAATTTAAACAAATTTGCTTTAAGATCGGACGTGAAAATTGTCAACAAAATTTTGCGCCCAATTGAAAAAGAGCCGATTGAGCGAGAGTCTACTGTACTGACAGATATCGCAAATCAACATTTTTTTCTAACAACAAAAATGTTTAACTTTGACCCAATAAACAGCATTTAATTTGAAGAAAAAAAAAACAAGTTTGCACATTATTGTTTAGTTAGAGAGGCCTACAGCTAACATGAACCATTGAAAATCCTTCGTGAAAATAAATTTAAATATTTCAGAAATTGTGATCCCGATGTGAAAAGTCAATATGACCAAGAGCAAGTTAGGGCATTGATCTACAAGCGTTGTTGGATGAAAATTACTATAAGATTAGCTTTCAGGGGTATGAAATATGAAACATGACTTGATAAAGTATTTTCAAGCATTTACAAGCCATAGAAAAAATGGAATAAAATTGCTGCTGTATTAATTTGATTGAAAAACCAGAGAAAAAATCCAAAAAATTCGCTTCTTTTTGCTTTTTAAGTATGTTTGCTTTTTGCTTATGCTTTTTGAAGTTTTGCTTTAATTTTGCTTTTGAAGTATGAATGAAATAGTTTATATTGAATTGGCTTGGCATAGGTGATGTGAAATTGATAGGGGAAACTCTCCCTTCGGACGTTCATGCCTTCGAATAATGTGAATTTTCTTTTACTTTTCATAGGAGACCTACACATTTCTATTAAATATTATATTAGTTAGCTTATTATTAATTATTAATAATTATGTGATAATTAAGTAAAATCTCTTAGGAAAAATAGGGGAAAGTACTCTCCCTTCGAACGTTCATGCCTTCGAATAATGTGAATTTTCTTTTAGTTTTCATAAGAGACTTACACATTTCTATTAAATTATTAGTTGGCTTGTCATCAATTGTTGATAATTTCGTGATAATTTGGTGTAAATCTCTTACGAAAAACAAATGAAATTCGTATTATTCGAAGGCATGAACGTTCGAAGGGAGAGCACTTACCCCTTAAGAAAATACACTTTATTCGAAGGCATGAACGTTCGAAATGGGATTACTTTCCCCTACGGTTTGAGTATTCTAAGTCTAAAACTCCGTAGTTTTCACACGATGAGGGATCAAAATCGAAAACAGTACCAACTTGCTTTGGGAAAACACAAAGCTTCCCGGTTGGTGGCAAGGTACCAAACAAGTCAATGAACATTGTTATCGATAACAGATGATTCCAGGACCCTTGAAAAAGATTGTGGCATTCCTAAATAGTAACGACGTTAGAATATAACTGATACTGATAGTTTTTTTTTAAGGACATTTGTTTAATTGTTAAGTGTTTTAGTGGTAATGGGATCTTGGTCACAATAAGCCGATAGGCCTCAGGCCTATATCAAGGGTAAGGGAGGGATCAAAAAAAAAATAACAGATGATCAATTTTTGACCAAGAATTTAGGAGTAACAAGACGGGGCCAATATGAAGGTCTGAGGAACACTGTCAATCGCTGGTGAACCTCTCTTATCTCTGGAAATTCCTCAATTTTTGTTGGTAAAATAAACTGAATATTAGACAAGGACCTATTATAGTCCATTACAGATCGACCATAAATCTCATTGTAAAAATGCTTAGTTTCTCTAACTGATACGTGATACTAACTAAGGGAAGCTGGGGCACTACCGAACATGGGGTAGCACCGAAACTATGACAATCATTTCTTCAGTGGACAATTATCAGTATAACAGTATTAAAAGCAAACAGTATTAAAGCTAACTAATATTTAAAATAAATGTGTAGGGGGAGGTGGGGCTACTTTGAGCTGTGGGGCTACATTGCTATACGATGTTTTCTCATGTTTCTAAAGGAAACTGGGTTTTTATATGATGTAATTTGGAAAGACAAAACAATTGTGGATTTAAATAAAATAACTATAAGGATCAGCTTCATTTAGAAATATGCAAAAAAATCGTATAACAATGTAGCCCCATAGCTCAAAATTGCCCCACCTCCCCCTAAATCTTTTAGAAAAATTAATGAAAATTCACATTTTTCGAAGGTATGAATGTTCGAAGGGAGAGTACTTTCCCCTATACATGAATTTTGAAAATATGTTCTATAGAGTCATCTCTAAGGTATGGTCTTCAGACCTAATGCCCTAAACAGACTTATGCCCTAGACACACTTACGACTTAAGCCGAGAGACGACTTAGTGGAAAACGATGGAAATGTAGTTTGACCTTTATTTCTAATATAATTACGCTACGCCGTCTCTCGGCTAATCCTCAGGTCTGTCAAGGCCCTTACGGTTGAAACTGACAGATGGCTTAGTGGGAAACTGATAGGAATGAGTCTGATCATTATTTGATTATAATTACTTTAAGCCGTATCTAGACTTAAGTCGTTCGTCTGCGTATCACATAAGGCTAAACTATTGTGGCTTATCTACTATAATTTTTCAACAAATAATATTGCATATTAATATGTATAATCATCAAGAATCACTGAATTTGCAGGTTATTTAGTAGATCCACACCTTCGGAAACTTGGCTGAATATCTAATCTGAAAACTTCTTAATCCAATATTTACGAAGATTTTCAGATAGTCAATACGAAAGTGAAACAAAGAAAAGTAGACAGTTTGAATAGAATTCTTGAACATGTAACAAAAAAAATCCCGAAGAGATTCAAGCTGCGTGAAAGTCTTCTACCCTAAACTGACTCAATCTATATAAATTTTACTTTAGTCTATGCCTATTTTAAACCTTCTAAACCTTGTATTACATAAAAAATTCTGGATAATAAAATATCTAGTGGCTTATCGTTACAGGGAGAAACTTTTTCATATTTTTTCATAAGTTTGCTTTTCAGTTGCTCTCTATACAGAAACCAATGAATTCAAATTATAATTGCTGGGCGGATGGTAAATTTTATATAAAATGAGAACTGAGAAATGTTCACTATAAATTTATTGTCTGGAAATTGTTGCGCTCACGAGACTTTCCAGACAAATTTTAGCTTAGTCTGTAGACTGTACATTTTGCTATTCAACCCCTTTTTCTGTGCCATTTGAAAGTCTATAGTGCCCTGGGTTATATTTATTGGAGTCTATATAGACTCTATACTGTAACTTATGTATCTCTTCCCCTTTTTATTCACGGGGATGGTGTGAACGTTAAATGTGAGAAGAATGTGAAATTGATCACATGTATCCTGACTCTGTGATATATATAGATATATTTATATAATTCTCTTTGACTATATTGGAAGTTTTATTGTTTTACTATTTTATTGGCAGGAGGTGCACGTTCTGAAGGCACTCGTTCTGGGTGAGGAAGAACGAGGACAGAGTCAGTATCAAGTGATGTGTTTCGTGACGAAATTCCAGAAAGGCGATTTCATCTCATCAGATGCAATGGCAAAATTGCGACAGGTAAAATATGTCAAGAAAAAATCAAATGATCAGTAAAAAACTAGATGTTTATTTTATTGCAAAAACCTGAATCTTTACAAAAAAGGGGTGGCAAAGCGTCCCAGGGTTTGCGAAATGCTCGAACTCGTGGCTTAGATGCTATACCACAAAAGTACTTTCGCATCATTTACCGTTTACCGATTCTCAACCGATTTGAACCGATTCATAAATCACTCAAAAGATCCCCCAAAATAGTTTTAAAAGTAATAGGATTGATTTTCAGATAAAATTTTTTTTATAGGTTATGAACCGGTTCATTGCCGATTCAAAACTGATTGGAACTGGTTCAGTTTTATAAGAAATTCCAAGACCTTTTCAACGACCCCAAACATGACCTCATTTGCTTGATAAATGCGCTCTCTAGTGTCTTTTTAACCTTTGACCTTGGAAAACCGTTATTAGGAATGATTCAACGGTATTTTCGTATATGGACGAAATTTTCGCCTGGGTAATCTCTTAAACATATCCAAAAAACATAGTTTTGGAGGGAAAGGGGAGGGGTCTGGGGAAAATGAGGGGCATGTTAACGATCCTTGGGTCGACTTATGGGGAGGGGTCCCCCGAGGGTCCCAAGTCTCTATCTCTAACCGTTTGGCCTTTAGAGCTGATGATAGCCGGACGGACAGACCGGACAGACGGACAAACAGCGTGACGACATTTCTCAGAAATCGTCTGAAACGTGAAGATTTGTTGAGAAAAGTGGTTTCCGGGGGTGGAAGATGGAAATTTGGGGGAGTGGAAAAATCGAGGGATTATATACTGCTCTCTCCGTAGAGTTCGAGCAGTAAAATTGGTCTTTTTTAATTAACATGCTTAGACAGTAAGTTGTAGGTTAAATTATACAAAAAAGTTTATTTTCCTTTTGACAAAACTTGAAGAACAATTTTACTATTTTTATTTATTTTTGTTACTGCTATATATTGTACACAGTGACACGAAACATTAAAGATCAATATTATAATGTCAATGTACTTTTAGTTTTTTGGGGGATAAAGAACTAAGTTTAGTCAGAAGTCTTGATGCGCATAATTTATGGTGGTTGTGCTTAAAAGTAGACCGAACGTAAAAGTTTTTAGCAAAACTCAATGAATTTAAGATAAGATCATATTTCGAAAAAAGAACTAAAACACAAACGTTTAACTATTCTAGACAGTTTTGCTGTGCATGAGACTTTCCCGAGGCTGCATATTACACCATAATGTATTTATAATACATGTGTCTGATTAACTTTAAACTTCTAACCACATAGTACTTTGTGATAAAGAGAAGAAAATTACTTTGTTACCAGCGTTCTAGTTATTCTGGTAGAGAAAATTGTGGGTGATATGCAAGGAGAAAAGTTATGATTTTCGTTGACAAATAAAAGAAAAAAAAATAGTGGCATGTTTTGCAAAGAGAAAAGAAAAAGAGAAAGACATTTCTGCCACAACACACAGAAGAAGAATACTTTGGGGGAAAGTTTATTAATCCTGGGTATTTTCTTCATTCATCGCACTTGTACAACAATTTGATAATGTGGAACATTTCACAAGAATCAAGGACTTTGTGGGGGTTAGAAAAACTTAATGTTGAGGTAAAATGTGATTCCACAACTTAATTTGCTGATGCTGATTTACTTACTCTATATGTGTTACTAATTCTCTCCAGTATTTAACATACAACTTTATATACATTATGCTTTATGTACTTCTTGGAAAGCAACCAAAAGTTCTTTTTCTATGCTCATGTGGCTTTGAAATATCAAAGAGGGTTCCTACTCCACCAAAAACGGTCCAAAGAAACGTTTGGGAAAGTTGACAAATGGTTTGAAAATTAAAAGAGTTTCCTTTTCGATTTAGGAATGGGTTTCTTCTTACTGCATATGCTTAGAAAAAGTTGAAAAACTTGATACAAGGGGTGCTATAATTGTATTTTATTTAATTCCAAAAGTTTGAATTGGGTAATATAAAAATGCAAATATGGCATATCTCATGAAATATTTCAAGTAACTGATTTTTTTTATAACACTATGTGATAGGGCTCAACGTAGTAAAATACTTTTCATTGTTAGGGCTGATGATAGATCTAAATTCATTTTTGATTCTAAAAAGAAAGTATGCAATATCCAGGATGGTTGAGGAAATTTTGCAGATTTTCTTTATGACAATCATAGGTACACGGGATCGGGAATATTAATTTTTTCCATTTTGGTTTTTACACTTTTGTTTTTCCCAGTTTGTCTAGGTAATTTTTGTTTTTTGGAAATTTTGTCTTTCATACATTTTGCACAATTATCGGAAATTTTGCATGTCACACATTTTGCACAAGTATATTTTATAACTTTTCAAAAATTTCCCTTTTCTCAGAAAATTTCCCTTTGCCCTAAAGGACGAAACTAAAAACTTCCCAAACACAGAAAATTTCCCTTTGTCCCAAAGGACAAAACTAAAAATTTCCCAAAACACAGAACATTTCCCTTTGCCCAAAATGACGAAAATAAAGTTTTTCCAAGCACAGAAAATTTCCCTTTTCACAAAATGACGAAAATAAAAATTTCCCAAAACACAGAAAATTTTCCTTTGCCCAAAATGACGAAACTAAAAATTTCCCAAAACAGAACATTTCCCTTTGCCCAAAATGACGAAAATAAAAATTTCCCAAAACATAGAAAATTTCCCTTTGCCCCGACAGGCGATACTGATAACTTCCCAAAACAGAAAATTTCCCTTTGCCCAAAATGACGAAACTAAAAATTTCCCAAAACACAGAAAATTTCCCTTTGCCCTGAATGTCGAAACTAAAAATTAATAAAAAACACCATTATATTATCATTATTTTATTTATTAAAATATACTTGTTTAAAATATATGAAAGACAAGATTTCCAAAAACAAGAATTACCGATGACAAAGATTTCAAAAACAGACTGGAAAAAACAAAAGTGTAAAAACAAAATGGAAAAAACAGAGATTCCACAAACTCAGGTACACATGTGGATATAACTTTATAAATGATTTATAATTTGAAAAGCTAGAATAGACGATTTATTTCATAGTTTGGATTTTTTTTAGGAATAAATATTTTGAGTTAGTGAATTATGATCCTATTCCAATGAAAAATAAACAAATGTGGATTTATTTAGAAGGTCTACAATTTCCAAGTCCGAGAACATCGATCACAATCAGTAATGAATCGGGAAAGTATTGGTAAGGGGAAGTCTTTCAGGTTTCGCACAAACTCTGGCTTTAAACACTTCAAATTTGTACCGTATTCCTTTAATGAATTTGACTTAGTATTTTTTTTTTAGTAAATGTGTGACTCAGGAGTACCTATCAAAGTGTATTGACATTAAGGTCAGATTCGTTAAAGGAATATGTTAAAAATATTAAGTGTTTGAAACCGGAGTAATATTCGAAGCTTGAAAGACTTCCCCTAGATTGATTTTGAAAATTATTCTTGTGCAGTTTTTTCAATCTTCTGAGCCATATAAAATTCAAACGGTATAAGATATCGACTTCCATTCTTCGATGACCCCTCCTGAAATCGCGTTAACTCTAAATCACTCTTCCTGTTCTGCCTCTGTGAGGAGTCTTCGTGAGTGAGATTTTTTTTAAAGTTTTCTCAAAATTGATCCAAGCTCTCTGAATGTTTTCTAAATATGTTGTAGAGGTAATTAAGCTGAATATTTCGTTCATAGACATCTTCTACCAGAAAAATCACTATTTTAAATTATTCGGGACACGTTTCCCTTTAACCCTTTAGGCGTCTTCTATACGGGGGGATTTCGAAATGCACCGCACTGTGCTATGCACCGATGAGTCTCGGGAAATCTCCCCTAGTGGTTCATTCCTGAAATAAATTTTCTCCACCCTCTGTTATAAATTCTCCAAGTGTGCTCTAACTAAAATAGATAGTCTGGAAGACTTTCTATTTTATTTCGAAACGTTTCGAACGTCAATCACACAGTGTTTTACAATCAAAGAATTTGTTAAATAGTTGTAAAGTTAATATTTATGCCTGGTAACGAACACCAAGAGGAGATGGGGCACCCTTCCTCTATATAAAAACCGTCCTACCGCAGGATTTTATGTTAATATTGTTGATAAATTAAGACAATATCGTAAATTTTTATATTCCTATAAATCAACTTTAACAATTCGACCATTATTGAAGATTAAACGATGCATTCAGAAGAGTGATCGATATCGTGTCCATATTTCATCTTGATTTTCGACTCTTGATAACTTTGAAAATAGTTCACGAGAAAAACATCTCTTGATATACAAAAAAAAGTTTTAAAATCGCTTGAAATGTCAAAATATTCGAACATAAACAAATTGAGCTTTCGAAGAGGGAGTATGAAGCGCCAAAAGATAGGCAAAAATGCACCGGTCTAAAGCTCAGTGGGGGATTTTTGTGTCAAAATGGCGGTTTCGAAATAAAATCCCCCCGTTTAGATGCTCCCTTAAGGACGAATGGTACACCGGTGTCCCAAAACTAAAAACTATTTTTCGGACTATTTATATTAGAGGATAAAACAACTTTTTATAGTCTAAAAAAATTATTTTTGTTTTTGGGACACCGTGGTTCCATTCGTCCTTAAAGAGTTAATTATGATTTGTAAATAAATTTATATCGATATGAAAGTGATATGCACCCAAAAAATTTTCGCAATGGAATATTTACGCGTAGCTCCTTCTCTTGAGTTTGAATAGTTCTCAAATCCTCGGACGCTTTACCAGCCTGTTTTACTTCAACGTTGGAGATAAATTTGCAGGATTCAATGCAATATTCCTCTCAGTGTTCAATTTACAAGCACTATCATAAACTTCTTAGTAATTCTAGGAATATCAAAGTGAATGTTAGTGTTTTGCATCAAAACTCGTTCCAAGTTTATAACACCCAATAAAAAACAACTGTCAATATGTATAAAGTCAATTTTATAACTATTTTATGTAAATTGCAGACAGTTCACAGAAATTTTACTGTATTTTGATAATAAATGTATGCGGATTTTCTTTTCCAACAGAAAAATCCCAGTACAATTCGAATCCCTGAGGAGGATCGAGGGAAGGAGAATTTCACAATGACGTCTTGGGTGACACTGGAACGGTCATCCTCAATATCCCGCCATATAGCATCTCTCTGTGCTGAAGCGTCGGATTCAACATATGCGAGAGATGTGGATTTGAGAGCGTGGGCAGAGCTACCAGGTATTTTGAAAATCTCATTTTTTTTCGGGCGGGTAGTTCCGCCTTTTCTGTGAGCTTTCGTAGACTGAAAATATCATTTCAATGTAATGTATCCGTGTTGAATGGCAACGTGGGCATAAGGATGCTCCGTGAAGCGAACACACATTCTCCGACTTTTAGGGAGGTTATTTGTGGAAAATCTCTTCTCTGAATTATATACACGTCGGATGTATATTATATAAATTTTATTAGAATTGGTGTGTAAACGGAACATCAAGTATGTGCTGAGTATGAGCGAAAAACGATGACGGTTCGTTGTTATCGTTTCCATATTTTGCTGGAAAGGATGTCGTCTCGCCAGCTAAATGGTTAGAGAGGGATTTTTCAATAGGACAAGTATGAGTTTTCAGTATGGCTATATAAGTTCATACTATGCTGATTGTAGTCACTAGATGCCATCGTCGTCTCGACATCCACTCCACGAATATTTTATTATTATATTGCTTTATACGGGGGATGATTTTCTCTTGCAAAATCGACCTCCCCTTAAAAGTTCCAAAATATGGGAAAATCTGGTGTGTGTGACTATAGAAGAATGTTTCAATCTATTGTGGCAATTGTGCAAATCGAATTACATCAATTTTGTGGGAAAATGGGACTATGTTGCCAATACATGTTTGAGTTTATATTTGTTGCTCCATTTGCTGAAATTGTGAATTTAATGTTGCTAAATAACTTGATACGTGTTTATAATTTATTATAAAAGGTTTATTTATAGTGAATTTGTGAAAAATTTGTGTGATTTTTTCGATCGTTTACCCAGAACACCTATGCGTTTTGGAAACTCTTTCGACAAGAGTAGTCGCGTTATAAAAAAATGAAGATAACGTTTTCAAAAATTAAAAATAAACAGACTATAAATTCTTTATAAATCTTTATAAAGATGGCTTATGTAATTTGTTGTTATAATTCCGAAAAATATTGTCATTTTGTCAACACTTTTTGCATCTTTTTAACAATCGAACTCCGGCTATGTTTACTCGGTATGCATAAATTTGTTGTCTAGAAGTATATCTGATAAAGGTAAATAATCCTTTCAATACAAAATGTCATTGATGTTCGAAAAATTCAAATTCAGTTTCAAATATTTTTTTTTATTAGGGGTCCATTAGGAAGATGATTGCCCCGATCAAATCTTCACACTAAGTTTTTGCGCGAAGCTGTGAAAACCTTTAAAATATAATCCTATTTTCCTGATAATAAAGTTAAAATTGATACTCTAGACCAGAGGTGTGCGGGAACTGTTGAAACCGAATAAACATTAAAATAAGTTTATTCTGGTAGCTCCGTCAAATAATTTCGTCAGATAACCTGCAGATTTCCGCAGAAAATATCTACATCTCTGCTGAAAATCTGCCGAGAAATCTGTAGATATTCCTACAAATTTTATTTGGGCTTGGAACAAAATTCCTGTAGATATTTTGCCGATTTTATGTAGATTTTTTCTACATTCCAGACTTTCCAGACAGATGTGTCAGGAAAGATGGAATATTTTTCATTTTTGTTTGCAAAATTCAATAGAGTTATTCTTGGTGATATCACAGTGTTTATATAAAATAAAGAATTCTGCGACACCGTTTTATAAGTAGAGAATAGTGAACTGAAAACTTTAAGCAGAGTGTCGACCTAAATTTCGAGTTTTTGTATCATTTTATGGACGATTTTTAAGAAATTAGTATTTTTGTCTTTTTTACTCATCTAAAATGTTTAATCGGTAATGCTTGTTAAGCAGAGCATACCATTTTCTTTGTAACATCTCCAGTTTCTTGATAAATCAACAATATTTTAGTTGAGACAATGGAGACTATGCAGATTTCTTATGCAGAAATTCTGCCGAGAATCTGCAGATTTTCGGAAGAATTTCTGCCGAAAATCACCAGATTTTCAGGTAGAAATTCTGACGAAAATCTACAGAATTTCTCTAAGTGTACTATAATATACCGTTACAATTCAAAAACCCTCCGAGTAAAATCGGCAGGTAGAGCAATGATTTGACGCGGCGTTTTGATCTTTGACGTACATGTTTCATTTGACGTTTATTCGATGTCAACGGTTCTTGCACTCCTCTGCTCTAGGCAAATAAAATCGTTTTGCAGTTCAGTCAGAATGTCTAGGCTTTTGAAGTCGATCTTGGATTTTTTCGACCTCCGGTTGTTAAATGCATGAATTCTGGCACAATAACCAATGTATTTCAAATTTCAAGAGCTCTTTATATGTGTAGTATCATTTACGATACAAGTTCCTCTCGTTTAGTAATTAATAACATTCCCATTTGAGACCTCTTTCCGGTGGAGGTTTTTTCTGTACCGACTCGAAGGTATATCAGAGAGAACTTACCTAAAAACCAGTATGAAATTCGAACGTTTAAACCGATGAGTTACACAAAAGCGAGCAAGTTCATCAAAACGACATTTATTGTAATAATAACTGCAATTCAAAAGTTCTGCTATCCTGAAATTCCACAAAACTACACAAAAATTCACTTTTTGCAGTAAAAGTTTACACTCTGTTGTTGACATTATTCATGATTAAAGTGTCAAGAATACCGAAATTCGAAATGACGGAACAATCAGCGCTAAATCGGCGAGTACATGAGCTTGCACGTTAGGCTTCCGGTTGATTTTCGAATAGGTTTGGCTTGGATTTGGGGCTTTATCTTTTCGAAAGTTTATTACTATATACAGCATATACAGAGCCATTCCGTTTAAGGGTTAAAAGTCAAAGTGTTTCAGCCGTAAAACGCACGCCAATAGTTATTTTAGTTTTCACAAATTGTAGCAAGATTTTTCTAATAGTGTGTGATGATAAATTTCACTTGCAAAGCCTTGGCACACATTGTCACAAACCTTTCCTTTTAGAGTAATAATCATAAAAAGTATTGTGGTTCTATTTTCACAATCGTTACTCCAGGCGTGTCAATATCCTTGTAAACATGTTATAAACGTATGAAAATGTCCTTTTTATATCTAAATTTATACAAAAAGGAGGATATATATTATCCGACAGTGACTTGATTCTACGAGGTAAAGTCATTTTTTATCCCTAAAGCACAAGATAATAAAATTAAATGGTATTCAAGTGTATATTGTGGGTGGAGAATAAAAATAAAAAAAAGTAAGGCAAAGCTGTGACATTCAATGAGATGACATTATTGAATCGATCCTTAGGTCTCTCCCTGGATGAGAATGATAAATGGTGTAATGCGTCTATCAAGTGTCTGAGTGTTTATATGTTTTGGGGTCAGTATAGGGAAACAGCATTTATCCATTTGGGAACTAAATTGATGAATTGTTATACCATTGTATTCTTCAACACATGACAGGTGGGAAATAAGCATTGGGGATTGAAAGTGACAATTTTCTAGGTCATGTCCACTTCTGTTACTTAATTGAAAACTTAAACTGATTGAATACCAAGTTATTTTGCAATATTAACTTTTGATTATACAGTATTATTTTAATGCATGTTGGTAAAAAATATCTATCAGGCAAAAATCGAGGCTTTCGGTATTATTATAGCTTAAATTGAATAAAAAAGAAAAAGTTGTTTATTCGTCCATGCGGTCGTTAGCACAATCACGTACGAAACGGTTGAAGCTAGTGCCATGGAATATTTCAGAAAGGGACCCACAATAAGTTCAACTTTTGCGTCATTCTTTAGCCTAATTAGCCTAATCAACAAATCTCTTTATAGCAAAAATTGAAAAAGCATTGTTTTTTCCTATAGGAATTAGAGGGAGAAAGCCCAATCTGACGAAGGTTCCTTTGAACCTTGAGCCAAAGCAACGATTCACTTATACGGGTTTCAGACCTAAGGGCCTTGACAGACCTGAGGATTAGCCGAAAGACGGCTTAGCGTAATTATACTAGAAATAATGGTTAAATTACATTTCCGTCATTTTCCACTAAGTCGTCTCTTGGCTTAAGTCGTTAATGTGTCTAGGGCATAAAGCTTAGCCATATGGCTTAAATGCTCTTATTTATTATCAATCACGACTTTTTGTAAAAAAAATAACGTAGGATTGGATTATCAAAGATAAATGACCTATTAGGATCACGAAAACCAATAAAATTACTCGCTATTTAATATTTTAAGATCTTCGGGAACTGGGCTAAACCTCTAATCTGAAGACCGTCTTAGAGTGATAACTCTGAGATTACTTTAAAAAGAGAATATAGTTTAAAATTGTATACTTTTAAGCGCTCAAAATAAATATTTTTTTACTATGTTAAAAACAGATGTATAAAAGTACATTATACTGTATTTTAAAGTTTGCGTGGCCCACGTAACCCCTTAAGTAAAGTTTAATTACAATTTATTGTAATGGATCTTAGCAATAAAGACAGCATTATTGCTATTGCTTTTACAAACAATATTTTTTGCATATTTCTCTCTTTGTCCTCGAGGACATCGTTTTAAAGAACTCATACCTTCGTTTGCAATTGAAATGTTTCTAGATGAATATTTATTTCCCAGTTGCATGCCGTGAAATACTAAGAAATTACTAATGGGAATGTATACTGAATAAACATAGAATTGTTTAAAAAAAAAACATTAATTCCAGGAAACTTTCTCGTAGAAGCAATTGTGATCAAAACAATTTGTAGTGAATGCAATTTTCTTTTCGGCATTTTAAAGCTTAATAATCTTTTAAATATGAAATTCTTTTGAATCATAATACTTTGAAGTAGTATGATTATTTTCTTTAAATTAATTTAGTATTTTTTTCAGAATTTTCACAATTTTTTTTTGAATATTGCTTACTTAGAAATTAATTTTATTCTTATGTTTGTTCTTGGACAACAATTTAAATAATTTTAATCTTGGAAAAGTTGTTAAGATTGGGTTTAATAAATGGTGCATACAGATTTTTATTAAAGCACTGTGAATTTTAGAATTATATCTGTCGGAATTCCATTCTTAATTGGAAAGTGTTCCTATCTTTTTGATTAATTTTCGGAATTCGTAGAACATTCTGCTTTTTCGAGGATAAAATTGGAAAAACGTATAAAATGTGAGACATAGAAAAACATTAAGGGTTCAATTTAATGGGCCCACCAGGCACAAAAACCCATGAGGAACACCCACTAAAATCGATATTCATGCAAAAACTTCCAGTGATTATGTTCTATGTGTACTGTCTCTTTTTCAAAGGAGGTATATCAACATTCGCAACTACCGACAGAGTGTATTTGTTAATCCTCCTGTACCCCAAAGTCATAAAAACTAAATTGAAAATTGCCCATGGCGTAATCTTTCGTCCTGTTTTTATTACAATGTATTTTTTGTGTTCCTCATAATGTTACCAACCACAGGCATTGCACACCTCTTGCCTATTTTTGTAGCCTTTTGTGGAATTTTGGTAATAAAAATTTTAATTAAAACTTAATCGTTGGTACAGAACAAGGCTAAAACACTTTAATGCAAAATCAACTCCTCTGAAACACCATCAGAATGTAATTACAGTAAAAATACACTGGAACAGGATGTAGAGGATATGTGGATGCTTCTTTTATAATAGCAATAATGAAAGTCAAATATACTAAAATGGAATTTGTATCTATTTTATTTCTTTTTTAAAACTCTCTCTGCCTTCATTTTTATTTTCTATCACCTAGGATATGGAAATTGAAACAGTTATACAAGCTGATTCAAGCACAATATAATTATAAAATTATTATTAGATGCAAAATTAGTATTCTCGTGAGTTGACCAATATCTAATTGCACAGAAGTTTAATACATTCATTTAATTAAAACAAAAAAAAACATAAGCATTGGTAGAACTATAACGATGTTTGTGTATCTAAAATGATATCTAATATATAAATGAAGTTGTTCTACAAGTGAGTTAAAACTAAAATAATTAGATTAAATCGGTGGCGGTCGAGATATGGAAAGCTAAATTAAATTAAATTGAATTGAATTTATTTCATCTCATTCTCGGCCTTTCCCAACTTCCATGCGTCCACCGCCGTCTTAGCGTTGATTCCAACCTCCAGGACTAAACGGTGAAAATGTCCTTTCTCTGGTTGTATGTTTCGGTTTTACAATATGTTTTACATTTCATTGGGGATAGGCCAGTCAAAAAGAGAGAGCAAGATTGCCAAGCTAATCTAATCAGCTGTATGGCAATTTAATTTCAGCCTAATTTCATAACTTCTCATAATCACCCACTATTTTCTCATAATCACCACTATTTTGCTAAATTACCCGAAACCAAAATCCCGAACGGGCAAAATCCTGAAAGAATCGTAATCACACGAAGTCTGATGAGTGGAATACTGCCCCTTTGCCTTCAGCAAGTACGGGTGCAATCGCGGGAATAGCTATGGCACTATTACCAATTCGGGATTTCGGTTTTTTTTTTGCATTTTGGAATTTTGTCGTTCGGGATTTTGAGTCATTCCGAATTTTGGTGTCCAGTTTTTTAGCGTTCAGGATTTTTTCCGGGACACGATTCTCTTTAAATCCTGTAAAATACAATTAAATCTTCCTGTCTGTCCACTCTTGCTTAAATCCCGTTTAAACCCCTCTAACCAATCGTCTAAAAAACCAGTTCTTATCGTTTCGTTTTAGCAATAATTCATAGATAGAAATGCGGTGGATTAACCCTTTTTCTACATAATTTGTGTATAACCCAAAAATCAGGTATTTTGACGTGCTTGAATGCTTTTAACAAGGGGTGAATAAGTGGCTCTTGGTGTAAACCGTGAGCGGCGATCGGCAAAATTGTGCCGATCTGGAGGTAAAATCACCACATTGACATTATTTTGCTAAAAATTCATCAGATCGGCACAATTTGGCCAAAAAGTGAAGGATCGGCATTGTCCGGAAAGTGAACAAACCAACCTGGGTAAAGTAAATCGCGGATTAGAGTTACTATAGGCTAGCGCTCTACCACTGTCTTGTTCTCTATGGTGTCTACACACTAGAAGCAATTTTCGTCAAAAACTGCTTTTTAAAAAAAAAATTCTGACGTTTCTGACTACAAGAATAGGGGAAATTTTCTTTAAAAAGGCATTTCTATTAGTGTGTAGACGCCATTAATCAAAAACCTTTAAAAATGAGAACAGGAAAATTCTAATAAAACCTGCACTGATTTCAACCACACCAAGAAAAAGGGGAGTCATCACGTACCTAGGAAACAGTACAAGATACAAGAATATCTAGTGAACTTATATTGCTCATAAACAAAAGAAAAAACAGCAAATCGGCACGATTTTAGCAAAGAATTGGCGGATTTATATGTTAGTTCGCTCTTATGAAGTATAGCGTTCTTTTAAGCTCGTGTAACATTATATATTTTCCTACAGAAAATTCCAAGTGGTAAATTTTAATGTGATGTACTGGATGGAAATACTAATTTTGAAAAATTACTTGCGGAAGACCGGTACGAGATCGACAGATCGGCACTCAAGTAAACTGTGAGAGGCACAGACTGAGAGAAATCCGAAAAAGTTAAAATAACATTCCTGAAATGTTAATTTTATTCTGCATTATTTATACGAAATCGGTGTCAATATTATGCTTTTTAGGTATATTATGGGTTAAAGTTATCCTTTTTCATGTTAATTTGACATTTAAAAAGGTGTAAAATTAACATTAAAAAATGTTGATATATTTTTACACCTAAAAAGTGTTAAAGTTACCAGGAAAAAACGTTAATCGCACCGTCTTTTTTTCTCAGTGGCAGTTATATACCCCTTGGCTCTTAAATATTTTTGAACAGTTTTGGATGATAATATTCCGCTTTTCCTGTCTCTTTGGCTAACTCCAAAACCCTAAAACCACTCCTTAACGATTGTATTTTCAATCTATATTTTAAATTTTTTATTACCACTTATGGTTACTTTAAACTAACTAAAATGTAATCCAACATTCATGTCTTAATTTTTATATCGATTATATTTTTTAATTTTTCAAAGAATGGACATTTTTCCTTAATTGTTAAATTTTTTGTTTAAAATATATTAACGGATATTATTAATTTGAAAGATAGTGGTCATATAGGGTATAGTGATAATTTTATGAAAGGGATAATCAGTTGAGATTGAAAATGATGATAAGTTTATGAATGTTACCATATATTATTTTTAAACTAAATAATTCGAAGAATTATGCACAACGCACAATAACTTTCGTTTGTAAACATGTTTTCAAAATTTTCTATAAGTGTGAGGGAGATGACTAGATCTAGATCTCACTCACTCTCATTGAAATGTCAAAAACATGTTTACTAAACAAAAGCTATTGTGCGTTGGGCATTATAGGCAAAAAACAAACGAGCAGTAAAAAATCAAAACAAGCAGTAAAAAAATAAAAATTAGCAGTAAAATATCTAACTATGGTCAGTAAAAAACATAAATCTCTACTAAAATGAGCCAAGGTTATATATTTAGCATATAAAATTGTTAGATAGAATGAAAAACCCTTTATTTTCCCTTTGCAAAAATTTGGACGATAATATCACTCTTTCAAATTTTTTTGTTACTGCTCAATTTTAACTTTTTACTGCTCATTTATTCCGTGCGAGAATTATATAGATAATCTTGTAAGAAATTCTTGCCAATGATTTTTTTTTGGGTGGAGAAACACTTCCGGTCAGAATGTTATTAAATTCGGTTAGTGTTAAAGTCAAATTAGTTGGTCAGCAAATATTTCAAAATGGTCAGGAAGAAATAACAAGTGATTTCCTTTAACTCTTTCGCGTCCATAGGGTAATGTCATGACTCGGGGAAAAAAGTTTTTTTTGGGTATTTACATTAATTGAAATCTATCTGTTCGTGCACGACATCATAATAGAAGGATGTAAGATTCTTGGCTCATTTTCTCAAGACTCCAGTTAGATTTCAATTAATGTAAATAGCCAAAAAGAAACTTTTTTCCCCGGGTCATATATGACCCTATGGACGCGAAAGAGTTAAACCTTTTATATATTCCTTTTAAACCAAACTGACAATTAGAAAATGGTTAATGCTTCTTAATTTTTCCTTTACCAATAATATTTCTTTACTTTTATTAATAAACAATTTACGATTTTTCTTTATTTATATTACTTACCTCATTTAATTTATAACGAGAATTTTTACAAAAATATTGGTGAATTTTTATGTAGCACTGGATGTAGTTCGGTCACTTTTAGTTGATGAGAATAGTGTGAAAAGGCAGTGTTTGTGAAAAACACTGATCCGATTTGTTCAATTGATCTCAATGTAAGTGAAAGTCAACAGAACGATCCATGTTTTTAGGTTTTAGTAGAATTTTCCAAAACAAAAATAATAATTTTGTTTAATTTGTAGACTTGAAGAAGGGAACAAAATATCTCCGAAACATCGTAAAGAGAAAAAAGGAATAAGTCCTAACCAGGTCTAAACCCGTGTTTTATTTTATGTAGCATTTATATAGCAATAGTTTTTCTAATGTGCAAATTTTTGACTTTAACCCGACGGGAAAATCAGCAATATAGGGGGAGGTGGAGCTATATTGATATACGATTTTTTTTTTGCATATTTCTAAAAGAAACTGTGCTTTACAATTATTGTACAACTTACAATTGTTTTGCACAGCTAATTTACATTACATTAAAACTCAGTTTCCTTCAGCAATATCCGAAAAAGTCGAATATCAATGTAGCCCACCAGTTCAAAGTAGCCCCACTTTCCTCAAAATAAAGAATCTTTGTGTGTACAAACAAAAATATAAGTAAAAGAACTGTACACCAACTGTGAAGAATTTCTGAAAAAAATCGATACCTCTCTATACGTCTATTCGATCCTTGAGTTTAAATTTATCCAATAAGTTTATCACATTATCAAAATGTCAATGCTTATGAGCGTGATGCTAAAAGTAAACTCTTCTTATATATCCTTAGATTAGACTATGCTTTAATACAAAAAAAAGTTCGTGTAATTTTCGTAGAAGCATGATGAGGAATCTTGAACACCTTCCTAATCTCATCTATCATTGTCGACTCTCTATATATATACTTTCCTGGAGAGTGTCTATTAGAGAAAACCACCGAGATAAATACCATACAGCTCTTACGAAATGTGTTAGGAAAATGGATATATATTTCCTTGGTAGTGATTACCGTTCTTGCCCAAGAAGGAGGGAACAAGAAGAAAAAAAAACGTGTCCCTCTATATGCAAATGGAGAGGACAATGTAATGGGAAAAGGTATTCCGGAAATTGGGAGTAAATGGAAATGTCTTGAACAGGTTTCTTTAGTGGGATTTTCATCTTATATTTTCACCCCCGATACCATATCATCCCACTCGTCGTCTTCGGCTTTTCTGGCCTCTTTTCTCATCCTGAGTTTTCAACTTCAACATTGAATTTATAAACTTTTAACAGATGTTGTTTTACCATAATACACCCCCAACATTATTGTTATATTTCCATGAACCATCTACTTTTCAAAAAAAGGAAAAAAAAATGAAAAACTTCTACAACTTTATTATTTCATTGAATCTATGATAATGATTTCCTAATTTATACCAATAAGAAACTTTTCCGGTTCTTTGTTGCATAAGAAAATTTTCACGAGATTTTTCCCATTTTTTCCTGTTGAATTGCTTTAAAATACCAAGAAAGCACTAATAGTTGTTGGATTAGTAAAAGTTTGTTATAAGTTTTTGTCTTAAAATCGAAAGTATTTCAAGTTAAGGTTCATGGGATTTGTTCATGGGTCTGGTCGATTTTTTTAGTAGGTTTTCTTTAGTACTATTTTGAAGACTTACTGATTTCATGGGGATTTTGTAAACTCATTTGTCACAAATGAAGGATTTTCATTTCTCTTAAGTCACTAGTTATTTTACAGTACGAAATCGTATGAAATACTTGGAAAAGTGTTTTTACTTTGTACAAAATTCTCTCAGAAATTCAAATTTAGCTTATGTTTATCAATTTTTTTCGTTTAATATGTGGTTTATACCTTAATTAAGTTATTTTAGCTCGTGTTTTTTTGCTCATTATTTTGCTCGTGTGACAATTTACACTTGTATGTAGAAGGAATTTTTCTGGAACTAATAATGTTAGAGTTTCATCCAGGCACTATCCGATTCCACAAACACTTTGCATATTTGGAAATTTTAGTTCCCCCTGGGACATTATACCAGAAATATTATTTTTGGTATCATTATTATTAATAAATATTTACTATCATTCTGGCTTCGAATACTTCATATGTAGTTTTTCCATATTTTTTTTATACTGAATCTGACCTATCTAATATTTACACCAGTTAAATTATAACATTTAATATCCGACTAGTAAAATGTACTATCTGCATACTAAATCGTATGTAAAATGTCGAGGTAAAATTTAAAGGAGTACAGTGGATTTTACCATCCTGCTATTAGAATTTACTATCCATAGGATAGCAAATTTAAAAATTTCAAGATAGTAGATTCTAAAGGAAAATGTCAGAAAATGTCTATGGAGGACGATATTTTCTACTATCTCTTGGGGCAGTAGGGGAGACTGGGGCAAAATTTGTCAGAAGGCATGGGGCAAATATTGTCAAAAAACAAAGAATGCCGATGTTCCACACGGCGAATATAAACAACCAGTCACTCTGCCATTTCTAAGCCAGCGAAGAGAATTTTCTTGTCAAAAACAGCGTTTGGAAAATAACTTGAAAAGCACATTTCTCGTTTAGATAATAAATAAGAATATTCTGGATAAAGTTATAAAGGAATAAATTTTCTATGAAAATATTTCAATTGGATATTTCATTCATTCACGAGAACTCGTAACAAAACGAAAAAAAGTGACAATAAATACCCCATGCCTGGCAAAATTTGCCCCAGCGGTTTTGACAATTTCCACAAAATTATCTTTTAGAAAATTGCTCAAAAATCACATTTCCATGCTAAGAATAAGAATATGCTTAATAAAAGTCATTCAGATTCTCTGATAGCTCGTGAAAAAATAAAATATACATTTTAACAAATATTGCCCCAGTCTCCCCTAGAATTTATTTGTAGAAAATACCATCCAAATTTTTCTCAGTGTAGTCAAGACAAACTAACGCAGCATAGTTAATTTGATTATGGTTCATGTTCATATTTGTTTAGCAACTGAGTCTTGAAAAAAAAGTTAAGCTGCGTGAAACTGTCTCGCTCTCCCCTAATTCTTTTGCTTTTTAATTCGTTTTACGAATATACTTCAGTCAAGAAGATTTTTGTGTGACAAAGTTCATATGGAACATCAACTAGAAATATGCCTGACACACTGAGAGAAATACGAGTGTGAAATATGCACAAATCGGGGGTTATTTTTCACACCGAATTCTAACCCCGAATCAACCAAACCTCTCTGGTAGTAAATTTGGTAACAGGCGGGGGTTAAAAAGATTGAGTAGAAAAATCAAACCCCATCGAGTGTGAATTTTACACCGACGCCATAAAAAGAATCTGAAACCCCCTTCAAGGGTTATTTTCACACTAATGGTATTTAAATTATTCAAACCTTGTCAAGTGGACATATTACCCCTATTTTTAAGGTGTACTTTTTTCATTCATCATATTAAAAAAATATATATTTATTTTTAAGAAAATCTTTATTTAATTTTCAATATATTTTTGTACATATCAATACATTATTGCTTAAATATATTTTGTATTAATGTTCTTCTTTCTGAAAATGTACCACGAAACTTATCGTCTTCTAATTTGCTTTTTTGCTTCTGCTTGACTCAGAAAATTTAGACTTCTAAAATAAGTTATATTTTTTCCATGTATTCTAAATACTATTTTCTGTTGGAAATAAATCAAAGACATGTTTTTAAGGCTTACACAAAGACTTTTAAGAAGTATAATGCCAAATTTATAACAAAAGTTACGTTAAAATTGAATATAGTCTTAAGAACAAATTTTGCAATACAATTTTTAAGAAATATTGACAGTGTGTAAGGCGGTAAAAAAATAACTTAATTTAACTTTTTTTTATAATTAATAAGAAAAATTATAAAAATATATTAAATTTCTAAAGCATTAGAACACCTTCTCAACGATTATTTTAGAGTGAATATCTAATCATAATTTTCATAACGTAGACTTAAAAGTTCTATTTTTTACATTTATTTTTCGAATTTTCATTTTTAAAATATGTAATTAAATTGCCGGCTGCGTTAAACTGATTTGTACAAAGAAAAAAATAGCGTCTTACTTCTTTTCCAGCCAGTTAGAGATCTTCAGTACTTTGTCACTGCTGCAAGATCCTGTCGAGGTTGTTTAAGTCTGGTGAGAGTAGAATTTGACTTCCCGAAGAGTCTAGAATAGTTTCCTTCGTTGTCCTGTTTAGTCGCAAAATGTGAACGGGAAAAATGTTGTGTAGACCATAAAGACTTAAAATAATCCATGAATTTGAAAAAATAAAATAATATAATACTATACTGTTATTTAAAAAAAAAAACAGTACAAAACTTAAAATAAAAAAAGTTAATTAAAAATAATTCTAAAATATAGAAATAAAATAATATGCTCTATTAGTATTTTTTAACTTGATAGTTGTTATATAGTATAAAGAAAACAAAGAGAGAAAATTTCGGAAACGATAAAGATTTTTTCAATTATGAAGTCCAGTGTATTCCACAGTCGCAGCAGCTCCTGGATATTGTCCTCGAAATCTACTACCATAATTTTAATTTTATTCTCTGCATTAAATTTAATACGTTGAGGTACAACTTTCACTCGAACAGAGAATTGTTATCTAAAATTGTAAGTAAAACTGTAAAATTAGTAAGAGGAATAATCGGTAACAAAAGATTAAAGAAATCGTATAAAATTCAGGTGCTATGATATGCTGCTTGTGGTGATATTTAATTCTAAATTCAACAGATTTTTTAGATTGCGCATAAAAAACACATGTGATCGTGTGATCACCATTTATGTGGTCATTTGGCCCTTCCTCTATACTATAAAGACAATTTCGAGACTGATAGCAGGTATTGATAACCCCATCACATAACTAAATTAAAATGCGCAATAGTTGCATAGAAGTTTAACACACAAATAAACAAAAAGTCACAAGCAGCATAGCATCAATATTTCCATATAACACCACAAAATTTTCCTGTTCTGGCACATATATTTTACTTTTTAACTATATTTTAGAGAAATTAGCACACTTACCGTCTTTTCTACGCAGAAATTTGTTCCCGAAATCACAATTTTATCACAAAACCACAGGGAAAAAAACTCGGACACACACCACTTTTCAAATGGACGCTCTCGATAGACTGAAACTAAATGAGGAATGCGAAAAATTTACTGCATTTTCTTGTCCAACAACCCCAAGGAGGTATTCAAAGAACACTTTTTAAGTGTACATTCACACTCGTCTTGAATTTGCATACCTTTGTTGCTAGCAGTGTGAATTTAGCACTTAATGAGGTTTAAATTTGCTTATCGAAATATTCCTGTAATAATGCATTTTTTATGCTTTTTTCATATTATAATGAAACAGAAGTGTATTAAATTTATATAAGATATATTTCTGACTATCCTAGATGACGAAAACTTACTTTTATGTGCCTTTTAACATATTTTATGTACAGTGTAGAATTAACACTCGGTGGAGTAAATTTTTATAAAGCAAAGTCGGTGTGAATTTAACTTTTTTCTTCCTTTTTTTGGTGTGAATCTAAACCCCGATTGCTATGGTGCATATTCAACACCTCTTTCTAACCCCGGCTCCCAGATATATTTCCCTGAGTGCAGTGTTTCATGAAGACATGTGCGGGCATCATACGTGATATTTCGCTCGGATTATAGGGAACTTGAGATCAAGGAAATATTAATAAAGAAAATGACAAAATAAAAAAAAAAACATAAAATTGCAAAATCTATTTATTTTGGGATTTGAAAGAGTTATTTTAACTCCAAAAAAGATTCTTTTAACTCTTGGAACGAGTTATTTTAACGCAAGTCAAGGTGGGAGTTCGGTCTATTTTTTTGTCAACCGAACTCCCACCTTGACTTGCCTTAAATATCCATACGGTCGAAAAGCCATAAGTGAAGTTATTTTAACTTTTAAAGCGAGTTATTTTCAGTCATAAAAAATGGTTATTTACACTCTTTTGTCATATAAATTTTAGAAAAAAAACTTAGAACAACTCTTCTGAATATTACTCCTAAATAGAAGTAAAATCAACTCTAAAATATAGTTAATTGAAAATCACAACGAAAAAGAGTCAATTTAACATCGATTCGAGTAAGTTTTACTCAATTATTTTTCTGAGTGTAGGAACTGCCCGCAGTCATATTTCGCATTTTAGACTAGATGAATTTTCTGGAAAATTTAGTTGTCAAAGTTATTCGCCAGTTCTCTTCACCTTAATTTTCATATATTTAGAACTGTTATAATGCAATTATTTAAAGTACAATTTTCTACAAATTTTCATTGTTGAATACATTCCAGTTACATTGTTCTGAAGTTCATATTACTATTGTTTCTTAATTGGTTACAGAGGAATAAACTTCATTCAGAAAATCATATGCTTTGTGTAATATTCAACTTTATATTTTCTCCTTTATATTCTGTAAATTTATTCAATACGGAGCATTTTGTTGTATTTTGCTAGATATGCTCAAAAGCTTAGTTTGAGAAATAAATGACGTTCTTTTTTTTACTAAATAATATTATACATTCGCCTTTGTGATGCAAACAAGGCTCAGAGGTACATTTTTAATGAAGAGGAAAAACTGCATTGTTATAAGTTCTGGGGAAAAAAATATTGACAATATTTTCCGACAGGAAAAAAATGTAGTTTGGCTCAATATTACCTTCTGTGGTAATATTTCTTCTTCATCAGTTCTATACAAGTATTTTCCAATCCAAAAAAAGTTTCTTATACAGCATTTTGTTCTCTCTGGGCGATTCTTCATGGGACTTTTTTCTGCGTGTTTCTCTTTCCTAGCCTTAAGTGTGTTAACAGCGGTTGTCAATTTTTCATCAGAAAAGTTTCTTCCTTGAAAAATATACCAACTTTATATCTACATATATAGCTTTTCTCCGTCAAGGCTCATCGATCACTTTTTTATCTCAGTGTTTGGTGGTATATGGGGCGGGGGCAGGAAAGGGTATAAAATGTGGCGATATGCTGTGTAGATGAATGTGGAGGGATAATTCAGTACTTTACTGACTTTATCACGTTAATGTGTCGCTTGGAAGTTTTTCATTGCTTAGTGAGAGTGGATAATGTGACGAGAGAACTGGTGGTTTTAAATGACTCTAAAACTAATAAGATTTACAAATGCAACCGCTTACAAAAAAAAAAAAAATTAGCAGGTGTAAATGTCAGATAATTGCATCAAATTATCTCCTTCTCTTCAACATAATTTCTTTTCCTGATTGTTCTTTGCAACTTTTCTCACCATTTGGCATTTCTTCTGGTTTTCTAATGAATTCACGTTCCCAAAAAACCCCAAAGACCATTAGAAACTTTTTGTCCGTTACATTTGAGCCTACAACGAGATTTATTTAATTGATATTTCAAGTCACAAAATAGAATAAAGTTAGGCTCTGTCCCTTTCGAAAAGTTTTCTAATACCCACAACCATCAAGGCAAAGGTACCTAGTTGGGGGACTTGAGGATTTATGTATGGATGTAGCGTAGGTATGGTTGTCGTTTGCATGCAAATTATGGGATATATGAGGTAGGATATACACGGCAAATCATTCGAAAGTCACTTACTCATTACAGTTAGAGAAAATTGGGGCAGCTCTGCGTAATGTGTTTTCGGAAAATGAGATTTTTCATTATAGAGTTCCAGAGGACAAGACCTACATGCATCCATAGACTTGTGTAGAAAAAACTGTCAAATATGGGCATAAATTTCGCTAATGTTTAGTTTAGAGACCATAAAGGCCACTACACATTAGGAGGCATTATCGTCAAAAATTGCTTTTTTGAAGGAAATCGTCTACAGTGTTTGGTAGAAATGTAAAAAACTGAGGATCTCAGTTGTACAATAATTAAGACCGTTGGCTTTTTTTTTTAAAAGTAGTTAAGACCGTCTTGACACGCAATGTTGTGAGTTCGAGTTCCGCCCGGTGCATGCAACAGAATGTCTAGAAAAAGACATTTTCACTGTGATAAAACGTAATAAAAATATGCACCGCCTCTAGCCAAAAAACTCCGGGAGTAAGGAAGAAACATCCACATTACGAGGAAAGCGTTCCTCGGCGATCTACGATAAGCAAGTTCTTCCAGCGCGACCGTGTTGTAAAGATACAAATAAAATGTCTCGATACGATTGAATGCGTAAGAATTCTGTCAAAAATTCAATTTTTGACGAAAATTGTTTACAAAATTTAGAGGCATAACTGACTGGGCTGAACGTGCGGATCAGATCATTGAATCCGATGTGGTTGCTCTATTCACTGATGGTTCTCGGGTTGAAGGATCCTCAGGCGCCCCGGTTACCTTTACTCCGAGTTTCAAATTAGAGGATCAGCGCCCCTCGGTCAGTACACGACTGTGTTTTAGACTGAGGTCGTCCCGATTCTGCTTGGTGATCGGAGTCTAGTGGAGTGTTGCATTGAGGGTAGAAAAATTCAAATATTCTCAGATAAGAGCTGCGGTTCTATCTATAACGGGATATGAGTCGCGTTCTATTCTCGTGACTTGAGTGCAGGAAAATGTTAGAAGTGCCTTCACAGAAATGTGACGTCGCTCCATATAGGGTACCTAGGCATCCGGGGATAGCGGGAAATGAAGAAGTGGACAGCCTTGAGGTAGAGGAGGCAAGGATCGCTTTGATTGGTTTCGAATCTGCTCTAGGGATTTCCTTGCAAATTAGAAAATCTATTATACAGGAGGATCTATTAAAATTTCATCAAACAGAATGGACCGCGACTAAGGATTGTCGCGTGTCCAAACTGTTCATGACCAACTTATATAAGAAAAGGATAGCGTACCTGGAGGGAAGCAGTCGCAGGAGAGCCCGACAGATTGCTAATGTTCTAACCGGTCGCTGTCTAAATAAACATCTGAGTAGGATGGGGCAAAATGTAACAAAATATACAGGGGATGCAAACAAACTGAGGAGATGGTCACTCACATGCGAGCGACTGCCCCAGCTTATGTAACATCAGACGCGTACTGCTAGGTAAAGCCGTATTGTGTGATGAAGATCTATCAAGATTAAAGCTGCACTGTTTAATGGAGTTTATCTGAAAAAACGGGCTGGTTTGAACCATCTTGCCATTAACAGATGCATAATGGGCTCAAAACGAGGTCTGGATGCAGCGGTTCCGCGAAGAATCACCCCTACTGTAATTTAATCTAATGCAATCTAGAAGCCCTAACAGTGTGAAATAGGCCTCAGTTTTATTCAAATATACTTGAAATTATTTTAAATTTATTTAATTTTCAAAATAAAACTTTTCACTAATTAAAAAATGGAAATAGGGTTTAGGGACAATTCACCTTTCATCTTTGCATCTATGCTAGAGGTTTATTCCAGTTCCTGAAGGACACAAAATGCTTTGTTTTTTTTTAAGATCTAGTAAATCACTTTTTTTTCATTTAATCATATAACCACCAATTTTAAGCCATTTTTATTTAAAAAGTTTGCCTGAAAAGAAGTTAAAGAAGTTAACCCATATGCCTAAACTTTAGGTCTGAAGCCCATATTATGCTCATTGACAAAACGTGATTACTGCAACATTTTCCGAAAATTAAACATTTTCTTCTAAAATTAAGTCAAATTTGCACCTTTCAAAATTTTGCGGTATCACCCCAGTTTCCTCTACGACTGGGTATGATAAAGCTATTGGCTAGCTTTAGGGTGTATCTTGTTGAAACCTCGGAGAAAGGACACAACTCTAAAACTTATTTGAAAGTCGTGACCCAGACAAGTTGCGCAATATACAGAACGTACATATGTTTATATGTTATAATTGAGAGGAGTTAGAAAGCACATCTAACTTGTGACTGCAGATGGGGAAATTATAGAAAAGTTCATAATCTAGGAAAAATGACGAAAATGACGTGTTGTGAATACCAAATGAGTATTTTATCACCATCTGAGAGTGATTAAAAGTTCGATGTTTTTGACACAGCTCACGAAGTATTTTCGAACGATGAAATCATTCAAAATGGGAAGCTTTTTCCCTCAGCAAAAACCTTCTGAGTGGAGGTGTTGGAAGATTAACCGAAAAACCAGGGAGAATTCATTAGGAATAAGAGAGAGTGTGTTGAAAAGCTTTTAAGGCTTTAAGTGATTGTTCTCATTCTCCTATGCTAAGCTTTTAGTAACAATTTATTCAAAAAGTACGGTGGCTTATCTATAATTTTGTCCATTTTATTCCACAAAACATAATTGTATTTTCAGTTTAGCGTGTATGTTTTTTTTTGTTTGAAAATTCAACTTTGTTATCTTATAACTAATGAATCTATAACAAATTTCACAACGGAACTAAAATATCCACAACATGTTTTCCAGCAAATGTTGAATTTGCTATTCAGGATTAATTCTCCAAACATTTATTGGTAAAGTTTTCAAACAAGTTAACCGATTGATGTTGCTAAACTCTGTGGATAAAGCTTACAAATTTTCAACTTTACTGATGGTTAGATACATCTCACTTTAAGGATTATTACAGTTCTCACATATTGCTTGCAAATGTGAAATGAAATTTTGAACACATGCATGGGTCAGACTCTATCACAAATATTTAGCTGTACTGTCTGGAGGCAAAATACCCTGATTAAGAACTAAAAATAATCTCCAGGAAGTTATTTCCTATTTACAATTTCTCCCCAGTTAGGGATTACTGCAGTTGTTTATCGTTGTAGAAGATTAGGGGATTGGTAATAAGTTTTCTCAATTATACTTATATATTGCATCCTACATAATGGATATCAAAATCATTCATACGTATCTCGTTCATTTGCTTGGGAATTGCACAATATGCTACTTCAATGTTTATGGCTATTTACTTGCATGAAATGTCTTAGATTTGGATGGTCTTCATTTTGAATTTCAAATTCAAAATATTTTCTTAAAACAGTATTTTGTTCCAGGATTAGAGCTCTTGAATAATTTTATGAACTGCAAATATAATATTTAGGTCTTTGTATTAAGAATTTAGAATATACATATTTTGCTATGAAATTGAATTGAGTATGTATTTTTAATTAATGTTCCATTACACATACGCAGACAGGTCAATAATCTACCAGAAACATTTAGGGGAACTGCTTGTAATTTGGGACAGTGTGTAATTTTGGACACTTTGAGGGTAAAATTGGACACTAAAAATAAATTCATTAAATTGGAGTATTTTCTAATTATTCTAAATAATTATTCTTTTTACAAGATATTGAGTTTATTAGATTATTGAATAATTAATATTCAGTGCAAAAAGCCTTAAAATATTCCCGAAAAGGAAAGGGATTGTGTGAATGAGCGCGTACTTGGAGTGCCGAAGTCAACTCTTTTTAATGAATTATATGGAAATTTTCCGGACTCTTTGGGATATCTTACGGTTTCTTCTCATAAACAGGAAGTTATGTTCTTGAAATGAACAACAATGGGCGTCAGGGCCTTGAAAAACCTGAGGATTAGTGGAGAGACGGCTTAGCGTAATTATATTAATCCGTCTCGGCTTAAGTTCTAAGTGTGTCAAGAACTTCACATTGATTGTCGAAAATTACAAGCACAGTGTCCAAAATTACAAGAAAATGTCCAAAATTACCGTCAAATGAAGATTAATTTATCCTATGTTTTAACATTAATTTTTATAAAAAGAAAAAAACGATAAACAGCTTGTCAAGGGTAAAAAAAAACTTCTGAAAAGGGAGTAACTATTGAAAAAATATTGCACTTCATACTTTTCCCAAATTACAAGCACTTCCCCCTCAGAGTAATACTACAGAGAGAACGTGCTAGAACATTTTTTTAAGGAGAAAGTGAAACGTTCTCAAAAATTGAAATGTAATCGAGTTTCCTCAATGTATGTGTTTTTTTCATTTATTCTCCAGAGTGTAACTAAAGTTTCTTGAACAGTTCTTAAGGTCAGGATGATCTTTTTGGCCAAGAACATAGGTGAATAGTGTTTAGTGATGAAGTATAGTGCTAGGGAGTTAAAAAATAAATTTCCATGGTCAATGAAAAGCTCGAATCTGAAGGTTTCATTTACTGAATACTTCTTAAACTTTCTTTTTAAAGTTTTTAGATGTCCAACCACCGGGGGCGGCTATAAAAAATGTTCTTCCACAAAGAGAATATCTTATCCGATTTTTTGGTAAACCCCACGCAATTGGTCATCAATTTGATAACGAGATATCAATTAAAAAAAAAAAAAAACGTGAAGTGATTGAATTCGGCACTGAGAAACCAGCGCCGGTTATACTAATTTTATTCAATTTGAGAAAAATTTGTTTATATGAAAACTGGCACAGATTTTTTTATTCGACCGTCCTCTCCGTAGTAGTAGGGTAAAGTGATATAATTTGGAATTAGTGTTACAAGTTGGACAATCCGCAGGTACAAGTTGGACATGGTTTTTTTCTTGATAACTACAGTACGAAATTTCTTTTTAAGCACAAGGAACCAAATTATAGAGCTAAAGCATTAAAAATATACAAATAAAAATGAAGTAAATACTAAATTTATCAAAACAAAAAGCCCTGTCCAACTTGTACCACTTTACCCTATTACTCCTATTACTCTGAGTCTCTGACATTTTCTCTGAATCTCAGGTATTCTTTCAGTGAGCAGAACATTGAGTCGTTTTACCCTTCAATGAGCTTATTTTTGTATCTACTGAGCTCAAAAATGATTTCTTGGCATTAGTGTTGCTCTCATGAATTTTATGTTTACGTGAAAAGTCTTATTTTCTTCCGTACCTTTCTCGTGCCTTCTCTTAAAAGGAATTTTTGATATCAAAAGTGATGATTCAAGAGAATTTCTCGTCACAACAGTTTGTTAAAGTAACGGGTTAATCTTTGTAGAGTCCTAGCAATAATTAAACTCCAAAATCTCTTTGTGTATATTCGGATTCGGACACATTAAACAATTACATGAAAATATTCCAAAAGATAAATTTAAAATTGTACTCGTCGTGTGCATAAAATTGTCCATTAATCTTTAAAATTTCAAAGCTTCATATTACTGTGTTAAACTCTTGTTCATAATATTTTGTCATTTATTTATAAGGCTATAATCTTGATGTTTAACTACCTTGAACACCTCTAAAGCTAAGCTATGAATTGCTTTGCAAATGTTTTGCCTTGCTTTTAATGTGTATAATTCTGAAAGTCAAAGAAGGTCAGTAACCCTCTTGTCCTTATTTGGTCTTTGGTGCGGTGAAAACAAACAAGACCGAGCGTAATTATTCCAAAAAACACCCCAGCAATGAATTAAAGCAGGTGTAAGAGACTTTTTGGGTGGGAAGTGAAATATAATTTCATTAGAGCACATAATTCGAGCGTCTAAAAAGGGTGATATTCCATTAAGATTTTTGTGCTAAAAGCATATTTTTGGGTTATATAGCACAATATAGATAGCTCATATTCTCTATGGATATGAAAGAATGATAATAATTTAGATATTCTGAATGGATGCTAGAGGCTTGTAAGTATACATATAGGGGTGAGATTTTGTTGGTAGTGGGAGCGAAGCTATAGAGTAGACAACCCCATTAAATTTCCACGATGTCCGACGGAAGAACAGAACTCACAAATCCAGACATCTGGTCCCATTATCTCATGTGGCTTTATTGTTTCTCTAACCCTTGTGTTTGGCTGACCATTGTGGTTGGGGAATGTTCATGAGGAGGCAAAAGAAAATTTTTGGGGGTTGTTGGTTGGATATTCGGGTAAAAGAGTCAAGAGAGGAGATACCGCTTGATCGAGTCCACTGTACTGGACACTAGTGCTCCCCTTAACACAAATGGATTCGCAAATGTGTACTTCTATCTGGGATTTGTTGGCAAATAAATGTATAGGGGAGACTGGGGTAAAAAGTCACAATTCGAAAATTTCATAATTCAATACCTTCCAAGATAAAAGAGATAGCGGCTTAAATTTTTTTCCTTAGATAGCTGCCATGGACCTTATTCAATGTCGTAAATTTCTCAGAATTCTAACAGGGGATTTATAAAATAAAAAATATTGAAATTTTTAGGATTGTTTTTGAAATATTTTCCTTACACGAGATATCAATTATTACCTACTTAATTTCCAAAATTGATGCACTTGGGAATATTTCCTAAATGATTTGGATTCCCTGAGTACGAATCCACTATCCGTTTTAGCATTTTCCAAATATCCTTCTCTCCAGAAATCTTTTTATTAAAAATGACCACTTGGGGTAAAAAGTATCAAAAGGTATGGGGCAGAAAGTAACAAAAACCGAAGCAATTCCTGATGTCTCACGGCGAAAAGAAACGTCATTCATTCTCATGTGTCGTCGCTTGTTGTTTATTTTGTATGGGTCACACAATTTGCAATTTTATTGGAAAGTGGTGTTCTAGTGAGGTCAATTGTAAAATTTTATGATATTTTCATGTTCCAACTGCTCCAATAAACAACCCTGAACAAACTCTTGAAGAACCGCATTATCCGGAAAGCTATGCAATGTCAGGGTGTTATATTGTAATTCACCAGAAGTCAAAATACGAACAGGTATACAAGGCAAGAAACTTTTTAAGCAACTAAATGGAACTGCTGAAAAAACCACTGGAATATCTCAGGCTCTGAGATAGTTCGATACCAGCCAACAGAAACACAATAAATTTTTTTTTTCATTTCACCAATTTCTCTTTATTCTCCCCTTATATCGCTCAGAGCTTCTGAGTCACAAAACTTTGAGACCTCTGGAAAGTCCTTCCTTTGTCCCACACAGTTAAATTGAATGCCATATTGTATGAAAAAAACTCTATGTTGTACTAGACACTTCTTGCTTTTTTTTAATTTGTTTATATTTTTCACTTGAGTGACGTTTACTCGGCAACTCTTCGGCAGATTTCGTCAAATGCATCTCGCTCAATTCGCCATTTTCGCCTTTTCAGAATGGTTGAATAGAATTTTCTTGCCAAAAATAGACTTTGGAAAATAACTTTAAAAATGCTTTTCTCGTTCAGATAGGAAAAAATCTGTTGCACAGAGGTGTAGAGAAATAAATATCCTATGCAAATATGTCATCTAGGTATTTTTTAAAGTTACGGGAGCCCGTAATAAAGCGTATCAAAATGTGGTAATTTTACCCCATGCCTGATACTATTTGCCCCAGCATTTTTGAGAATGGTCACAAAATCACCTTTTAGAAATCGGCACAATAAAGGTATTTCCTTACAAAATAGAGCAAAAATTACTTCCACAAAGTTGTAGAGCGGTAAATTTCCTATAAATCTGCATTAATTAAAAATTTCTGAAGCGCTCGGGTAGCTTGTAAAAAAATTAAATATCCGTTTTGTGACTTTTTACCCCAGTCTCCCCTATATTGGGAAATGAGAAACTAAGTGAATGAGGGGGGTGGATGCTTTTGCAAGAAGTGGACGACTAAATGGGAACATGTCCGAGTATACCATATACAAAACGGACGGTTACATGATAGGAGAGGAAAAGTAGTATAAATTTGTGTGGTGAAGCGAGATTTTGAGAACAAGAGAAATTAAATCAGATAGGAATTGGCTATTTGGTAAAGGAAATAGGAAACTAAAGTGAAATGACGATAGAGACTGGGAAATAGAGTCAAGTGTACCACATAAATTCATTTCTTGTGCATGAATTTAGCACCAGGGGACTATCACGGGCCATCGAGTCCATAAGGTATCTGAAGAAAGAGGAACTGAGTGAGAGAAACTATAAAAGGTTATTATAATCTCAATATTGTATCTAGTTTCCTAAATTTCCATTTCCATACGGTCGCAGGGGATAGATGATAAGGATTGTTTAAAATTAGTATTTCTCATTCTTGTTTTGTCAAGCAGATGATATCAACTGGTGTTTGATGGTGGTTTTTAATCAAATTTCCTTCGGCTAGTTATAAAGAGAAGTCTGCATTTCTTGAACTGCACAAAAACAGGGCAATGTGTTATATATATAATGTGATTCTTAATAATCCTACTATATAGTTTTCACAAAATTTTAGGTTTTGCGATCGGACTTATCGTGGTATCACACTACAGAATTTCACATTAAAATTTTAATGAGATTCACATTAATTGTTGCTGATATGTGTCCTAATGTGCAATTCTTGTCAAGAGCTTTAAGAAATTGATTCATTTAGTGATAAAAAAGTGGACTCGGGTCAAAAAAATTGGTTTACATGGATTAAAATAGCATAAATACGATTGATATTAATGAGCAAAATAATGAACAAAATTTGTTCATTAAAGTTTCATCGGGTAACAGTTTATTGCAGTTATTCGAGGAGAACTTCCTATTCTTCACTGAAATTACTCATTTTCACTCAAACGACTAAAATTCTTCAAAAACAAAATCATTCATTTGACAACCCGCGTGCCATAGTGACATTGAGCAATTCGAGCAATGTGTCCTGATTGAATCAGCAATTTCAAGTGATTTTAGAAGTTTTAATGAGCAACTTTTCACTTTAACTTTAAAGTGAAATTTTGTAGTGTGATAACTCTGTTAAACTTTTTAAAAATATTTATAAAAATATTTTAACGTCTCGACCGGCAGTAACTGAATAGCTCAATTTGTGAATATTGAAGTTTAATCAGGAGTTTAATGGCCTCTATCCACAAGGGAAATTTATGTTCATATTGAAGCAAATTCCCTAGGCTTGTGCAGAGACAACTCTTCAATATGAATATAAATTTCTCTAGTTTGTAGAGGCCAAAAATACTGCTACCCTTTGATTCAATATTTTGAATATTTTGAATATCTTCGACTCTCTACCATGAATTAAGTTCAGAGATTGAAAGATTTTTATGAAAAGAAACTTGCCCCCCCCCTCCCCCAAAGGACATTCTTGATTCGAGCTAATGGAGATAAAAATAAAAACCTTGAATAGCCATTAGTCTCATTCTGCTCTTTAGAACTTGAAGGATGTTGTAAACTGTTTCTTCTCTTTCAAAAATTTTAAATTCGTTTTACCACCGCTAGGAACGTCATACCCTGGACAGACTTACGACTTAAGCCGAGAGACGGCTTAGTGGTAAACAGTTGGGAATACAAACTAATCATTATTCTGATTATTATCTACGTTAAGCCGTAGGTGTATTCAGATTATTAGAATGGAAGTCTGTTTTAAAATATGTCTAAGTTCAATTTACAACCCCTATGGTATGGATTAATATAACATTTTAGTTCGATACCGATGCATTTGATACATTTCGAACAACAACAACAAAAACGTAACCCTTTCTGAAAAATTAACATTTCCGGAATCTTATTTCAACTTTTTTGGGTTTCTCTCAGTGGAGACAGGAAAAATTCCTGCCTCTACCCAGGCTTGAACTGGGGGCCTTTCGCTATCTAGGCAAATGCTCTACCAACTGAGCTATGGGGACACTGGCTCTGATTGTCTTTGCCACTGATCTCAACCAATTGCCATGTGCACTTCAAGGCTCGTAGTGAGTCGAAAATAAAGATATTGTTACGGAAACGAGATAGAAGATGTGAGGGACGAGTCAGGAGAGATAAAGAAGAAAGTAGGAGAGTTTTATCGATGATAAAAGTTCAGTTGTCCACTGATCTCGCTAGAGTGATCATCACCAAAATGTTAAGTGAGTGCAAATAAATGTAATAGTGCAAATTCCTCGTGTTAAAAAATCATCCCTTGCGACCCCAGTAACTCAATTTCGTTACAATATTTAAAAATTACATAAAAATTAAACAGATTTTAAAGTTCTAAGTTAGAAATAGTCAAATTTGATTTTTTTTGCTAATTTAATTACTTTACTTGGTTCGTTTGTACTGTGACGTATGAATTGTTTATTTACAAAATTTTTTTGGCTGATTATTACATAAAAAATGGCTCAAACAAATTTAAAAAAGTATAGGTTTTGAATTTATTTTTCAAAGTAATTTTGATGGACCAAAAAAAACGTTTTGCAATTTAACATCATGATGTAGTGTTTGATTTTAGATTACGTTATAATTGTTGTTGTTGGCATGTCAACAAACATTGTTTTGGTTTGACTATTATTTCCTGTCCGATATTCGTTTTTTTCTGCTCCTCGTTTTCTATTTATAACAGTGCTTTGAAAAAAAAACGTTAAAAAAACTAAATTGTGAATTTGGGAAAGTGTGACCAAGGATATATGGAAATTTGCATTATTTGATATTGTTGGATTGAACGCCACAATAATAAGAAAACACCCCTTTTAAAATTAGATGTTATTTTAAATGGGATTTTGCCTTTGTCGATAATTCATATTTTGTTGAATAATTCAATACAAATTTGCAATTTCCTTTTCGTATTATATCGCAATTGCTTCTCAATGTTGTGATGCGTAATGTGCAAAAGAGAGGAAGTTATAGCACAATATGATAAATGGTCGAAATGCCTATCTTTCTGACTTGGGGTAATGGTATGTTTATTTTGTATTCCTACCACGTTGCCATCACTGCGAATATATTAATTTTGGAGAGAGAAAAGTTCCTTTTTTATTGATGCAGACGAAAATATATTATCAATGAATTTTAGATTTATGCATCACATCAATATTTTATTGCAAGTTTTTCTGTATTGAAGGATGTTTGGTTTCTTTTGCAGGCTCCTCAATATCCAACTTGGAGGCAGCACTGCGTCAATTTCCACCAACGAAACCTTCAAGATGCAGCGAAGTGTCGGGTGTTTGGGCACCGTGCACATGTTTTTTGGAAATGTGCATAGGTTGGTACCCGTGTGGCCTGAAGTATTGCAAGGGTAAGGCTGAAGATAATGCCCTTGCATCGGGCACAACAAGCTATCGATGCGGTATAAAAACGTGTCGTAAGTGCAATCAATACTCATATTATGTCCGACAAAAGCAACAATGTCTCTGGGATGAATGACCATTATTTAGTTTTAATTTTCATTCATCATTGTTTTATACCCCACGAACAAACGTGGAATTTCATTTGTATTCAACGGAAACTATTCCCTTTTGCAAGAATGAAATTTGTCAACAAATGTTTTAAAATATTCATAACGCATACGACGATGGGATGATGTAGCTTAGATGCAGACAGATCCTTTTTCACACACATACACACAAAAATAAAGCCAGACAAAGATTAATTTCATTAAACTTTATAAAACTGCAAATTTTGCATAGTATTATGTGTTACATGTTTGCAGAATAGAGAGAAAGAGAATGGTCCGTGTAGAACTCAAATTTGGATGAATATGTGAGCTTTTTATTTAATGAAAACAGGTTGCGTGAAAAGTTCGTGAAGTTTAAATGAAAAGTGGCAGATATTTTGGTTTGGCTTCGATGCCTGATCATTTTAAACTGATTTAAGCGCTAAATTACAGGTTTAAGGGTATAGTCTGAAGCCCATATACAACATATTATACTGTTGTGAACCTGCTTTTAGTCATGTTCTTCCAAGGGGATGCTGCACGATGTTCTTTATGGGGTGTGCGTCGTGCTTTGATAAATTTTAAATTTATTCCTATACTTCATGCGAGCAGTACATACCTGCAGCGAAGTAGAGTGGGAGAATCTTAAGACGGCTGTATGTGCTCTTATAATTTAAATTGAGCTTGGGTGTATTATCCACTCTTGAGGGAATGGAAAAGCTTGTTGGAGCTATTCTGCTTGAACAACTGATACTCTATCTCTGTAGCGTAAAACTCTTACTTACTTACTTACTTAACCGGCGCTACAACCAATTTTACTGGTCTTGGCCTGACTCAGGACCCGTCGCCGCTCGAGCCTGTTACGCGCCCCTGTTCTCCAATTCCGCACCCCTAATGAACTGGCGTCCTGGTCCACGCTGTCGGTCCATCTGAGGCTGGGTCGGCCTCGTCTTCTCGAAGCATAGAGTCCGCTCCTAAAGACTTTCCAGGCTGAGTCGTCCTCATCCGTGCGAACCAGATGACCAGTCCACCGTGAGCCTATTGAGGCGTATTTGCTTGACGACAGTTACCTCTCGGTAGCGCTCATACACCTCATGGTTGTATAAGCTCCGGAATTGTCCCTCCTCACATATGGGGCACAAAATCTGTCGTAGTATCTTCCTCTCAGACGCGGCTAAGAGTTCGCAATTCTGTTTGCTGAGGATCCACGTCTCAGACGAATACGTGAGGACTAGCAGGACCATAGTCCTATACAGCATCAGCTTAGTCTTTATGCTTAAGGGCCTTGACAGACCTGAGGATTAGCCGAGAGACGGCTTAGCGTAATTGTATTCGAAATAATGGTTAGACATCATTTCCATCATTTTCCACTAAGTCGTGTATCAGCTTAACCCGTAAGTGTGTCTAGGGCATAAGGTTCTGGACCGGAAAACTTTTGATAGATTGAACTAGGCTTTGTTGGCTTTCAGCAGCCGTGCGCAGACTTCTGTTAAAATGTTGTTGTCGGCTGTGATTGTTGATCCAAGGTACACGAAGGAGTTGTCATCAAAGTTGTAGTCCCCCATCGGGAGCCCTATTTTACCGGTGCTCTACGCAGATGTTGCCGGAGTTGCTGCTGACGAGGCCACCATGTACTTCGTTAAGCGTGTATCTCTATTCTCAGAAATATTTGACTGCTTCTAGAGGAGTAAATAAAGTTGAGTGTTGAGTACTTTGATACCTTGGTTTTGGCTTTAAATCCTGTCTGTCGCGTCGTTTTCTCCTACCAAATCCGTGATAGTATATTGCATTGTTAATATTCACGACATTTAGCTGAAAGAAAGCAGCGTTTTCAGCAGTTTTCAGCATATTTTTCCTGAATCGATTATCAAAAATCTGCTATCCGGTTAGCAGTTCTCGAATAAAAAGGGCTAACCAAATATATGGAAATGACACTGTCTCGCGACTCTCGTTTTAAGATTATCAGAATTCAGTTGAAAAAAACCGTAAGTGCTGCTGACTTTGATCCCCTACTGTTCGTAAGCTTTTCTTTAATTCTAATGTTTAAGAACGGTTTTCACCTTTCAGACATGGTAGATTGTATTGATAAAGGCCATCCTTAAATTCTAGAAGTAAAGAAAAGCTTACGAATGAATTGATGAATTGGTGCTCGCTGGGAAAGGGATTTTGATTCGGAACCTCTATTTCGAACCCAGCGTGTACCAAACGCTAACCGATTTCAATTAATCTAAAAACATGTTTTTTAGGCACTTTAAATCTCCCTCTTCAAAAATTCCATTTGTTTATGTTCGAATATTTTGATCCACATATAAGAAGCCGTAGCCAGGGTTACAGCACAATATCGTTAAGCTTAGTGATGACAGATAAAGAAAGTTCCGATCCAATGCTAGCTACTGAAATTGCAGCTATCATCATCGTAATCGACGCAATTGATAAAAAAAAATACAATTGATACTACAGTAGACTCTTTCTCAATCTGGCATATGGGGCAAAATGTCATCCAAATTATCCAGAGATTTGAGCTTCAAAATCATTATAACTTTCACAAAAAACGCTCAAATTTAAAGAATCACAATAAAACGAGGGGAAATACAGTAAATTTGAATAAATTTGCTTTAAAATCAAACGTGAAAATCGTTTACAAATTTTTGTGCCCGATTGAAAAAGAGACGATTGAGCGAGAGTCTACTGTATCCTTAAAAAGTTCTTACTCCACCCTGTCTTTTCTATTATCTAAATCTAAAGGCTTATGGTGCAGTTCATTTAGAGGGCTAAATGCTCATACAGGCTTGTAGACATAGGCCTACACATCACATATCAGAAAATCCTACACAGTCACACTTCCCGTCACAGAAGATGGTAGGCAGCTACAGAAGCATTTGGTTACGTTAAAAAGTTTTGACCAAAACCCAGACCAGTAACTTAACAGTCCTTCCTAATGGAAATTTCTATCATATGGACTATTTAACACTGAACCTACCGACTAATTTTGGTCGTTTTTCGGTCAAATGACAAACTGCGATAAGGTTGGATACTCAACAAATTTGTCTTGGAAAAGAGCAAAAAATTAAAATTTGAACACTGAAAAATATGTTACATGCATATTTTAAGAAATTCATAAAGTTTGATAGAGACATTGTACCATTTAAAATATGTGTTAATTTTAAAGCGGTCAATTTGATCGGGTCTTGGTAGGTTCAGTGTTAATTTAAAAAAAATCTGCTTCATGAACTTTTCACACAACCTGCTCATGTATAAAGAAACTTATCAGTGATGCAAAATTTCGTGGTATGTTGCAGTATATTTCCAGTGTTAACAACATTATGAAGAGCAAAAGGGATAGGTAAGCCTGTCGGGTAGGGGTGGAAAACTGTAATTTTGTAAATAGTCAACCGTAAATGAGAGATATGTTTAAAAAAAAGGTATATTGTGCATAGGTTCTAAAATATATTTTCTAACTGAAAGGATCATACAAGAGTTAAAAAAAAACAAATGATACACTTTGGAAACTTTCAAATTAATCAACTATTCTTTTATAACCTAGAAATGGAGTGTATGTGACTAGCAAAATAATAAAAAAAAACAAGAGCGAATATGATGAAAAAATAATAGAAATAAAAAATGAATTTAATAATAGCTTCTGTATGGAAATTTACTGAGGGGATTGTGAGTGAATGTGAAAAAATTTTGCAGTGTATTATTTTTCGCTCGCAATTCCGAAAAAAAATGCTTCTTTTATTTTAGATACGCTACAGAATATTTTTTTATGAAGAATTTTTTTTTGGTTAATTTACAAAATGTACTTTTTTCATGCGTGTCCATATCGCGAGATAGAGAAAAAAGTCATTCAATATAGGCAAACACAACGGAATGCAACAGGAAAAAGGGTATGGAATTATTTAAAATAGTGCTGAACATCTCTTTTCCCTCTAAATTACAAAATCTACAACTCCCATCGTATAGTGAACAGGTGTAAAATACGATGTTGAAAATATATACGTGTATCATATCATAATTATCAAATGTGCCAATCAAATGAAATCTATTGATTCAATTTGGTTCAGAGGTTGCAATATCGCTGCACGCTGGGTCAGGTTTTTTACTGACATTGCACGATAATATAGCAAATTTTGTGGAGTGGATTAATTTTGTCACTTGCATTACATGAACACATAATATGTGGGTGGATGATTTTCAATGAACACAGCAGATAATTGCCAGATTCAGTAACTTTAAAATGTTGGTTGCTGTAATTCTGCTCTATTATAGTTGTAAATTGAACGAAATGTGTTAATATTTGACAGGACAGACGTCGAAAACCATGACCTCAAAGTGACAAATCACCGAGTTTGCCGTATAGATAAAAACAATTAATAATAATAATTGTTTTCATCTAATTGATTGTTTCCGAATTATTACCTGTTGAGCAGAATTCTTCAGTTTTCCAAGATCTTTCGAATAGATTCAATCAAATTAATCAATGACAAATATTCACTGAGAAATTGGTATTTTATGGCCTCTACACATTTGGGAGCAAATTGCGTCAAAAATTACCTTTTTGACAGAATTATGACGTTTGTACATACAGCACTGCAGGCAATTTCTTTCAACAATGCAATTTTTGATGAAAATTGATCGTAATGTGTAGATGACTTTAGACGATGTAACTTTTGACCTTGCAAAAATTGGCAGAAATTTTGTTGAAAATTTAAATTCTCCGCTCATACACAATTTCAATTATTGAAATTTCATTTTCAACAATGAAACTTTTTGAATAAAATTTTGTTTGAATAGTGCTTTCATACTTTTTTTTTTTAATTTTGCTTATTTAAGTCAAATGTCAAATTGGTTAGTCTCTTTTCTAAACTAATTTCACTAGACAGAAAAAAATTACTAATTGTTCGTAAATATTTGTTAATTTCTACTGAGGATTTAGCCACCAAAAAGTTTGTAATTTTTTGTACTTTTTCATAAACATTGCTCGTAACATGATCATTTAGTGAGCATTTTTTGCTCTTTTACAAATATTTATTCGTACATTTTTGTTTAACTGACAAAACTTTACAAATAAATGACAAAATTTTATGTTAATTTTTTTGTGTGTTTACGAATATTTACAAATAAATTTTTGTAAAAGAACGAGAAATGGTCGTTAAATGATCATGTTACGAAAAATGTTTGTGAAAACGTACAGACATTTATAAACTTTAATGGGTTACGATTTCCGATAATTTTATAAATCCCCAGTAGGAATTCACAAAAATTTACGAAATATTTTTTTTCTGTGTAGTGAGATTAGTTTTCCACCAGACAATTGCCAATTCAAGCTGTCAAAACTCAAACTCAGGCTTTTGTTTAAAATATAGTAAAATTTTAGTTTTACTGCACGAAAAGGAAATACGAATAATTGAGAATTCACATATTGCATAAGTTTTTCAATTTATTCACCCGACATTTTTCTTTTAGGGGCGGTTTTATTTTATACTTATTTGTGGTGCCGTAAGTACGCGTGACTGTCCCTTGCGAGTGGCTTTGATACCCTCCTGTTCGTAAGCTTTTCTTTAATTCTAATGATTAAGAACGGTTCTCACCTTTTCAGACATAGTAGATCGGATCGATAAAGACCATCCTTGAGTTCTAGAAATAAAGAGAAGTTTACGAACAGGAGGGCGCCAAAGTCAACCGAACTTACGGTAGATTTAAATTTTCACAAGTAGACAAATAAATCTACAAATTAGGAATTAATACAAAAAAATTATTTCGATAAATTAATACTTTTAAAAAAATCAGAGACATATGCGAACGGCAGAAGATAGTGATTTAGAATCTGTGTGAAAAAAAAATTTACAAATTTTCTCTCTTTTCTTATTTAATAAAAAAAAATAATAAATTTTCTGAGTGACACTTTAATCAAAAACTTTTGGTTTTTGATTAAAGTGTCACTCAGATTGAAAGTTAGATTATAAAGTTATTTAGACCACGAAAATATTCTGGACACACGACATTGATGTTACAATTATTTTAAATTTTTTTTTATTGATTTTGAATTGTAAAAATTTCCAAGCAAATTCAGGATAATTAATAGTTACACTTACCTTATACTTTTATTACCTTCTTTTCTTTTGGAATGACAACCTGAAATTTCTCTACTCAATTCAATCTTCGTATTTCGGGTCAAAGAGTTATATTTATGAGTGAGGTTGGTTTTATCATACGAGCTAAGCGTAGATGTATTTTGGGACACTAAAACTTCTTCAATTTCCCTTTTAAAGTCTTTTATTACCACCGGAAATTCTTATGGGTTGACCACTTCGTAAATTCTGCGTTGGCATTGACAAACTTTAGGCCATTATAGTATATGAAACCATTAGAGTGCATCAGTGAGACAGAAATGATAAGATTCGTAGGAAAAAAGCGAGAGACCTACTATTGAATGCAAGACGAATTCCTATCATCAAAATCAATTACCTTGATTAAAAAAATCTAAACTGACTCTTGTTTTATTCTAGAAATCAATTCAAATAGGATAATAAAGTTGAAGTCATCCACAAGTTGCAGGTTTATAAAAGGCGATTTCGTCTATGCTCTTTCAAACTGTAACGTTTATCTTCTCAATCTCTTGCTTTAGATTGTTGAATAGAAACCAAAGTTTTCTTAAAGAGAAACTTTATTGCAATATATGTAAGTCCCTAATAGATTTAGTAATGAATACAGAACTTCGTTCAAAGACAAAATATAGGGGAAACTGGGGCACCACCAAACACGGGGTATCATCAAACACTAATTTTTATTTCTAAACTACTTGGTCTATCTGGAGCATTTCTTCAGTGGACAAGCATCCCTAAAATGCCTATAAATTTCTATTGGTCTTGTTCTCAGAAGTCGAAAATCTAATTAAAAAATCGCAGTGTTTGGTGTTACCCCGTGTTTGCTGGTGCCCCAGTTTCCCCTATATATATTTTTTTAATTTTAGTCATGTGTGAACTTTTTTTTATTGCACATTATAAGGCTAGATTAAAGAGTAAATTTTTCACAAAACGAATAAACAACAATCACCTCATTGCGTTTTTCATTGGAAAACAGAGTCGATCGGTGAAAAATTCGATATTGAAAAGGTACACTTTTAATTTTCCTGAGAAATTACCAAATTAAAATTTGTAAATATGGATGGATTTTCGCTTTATTTGGAGCGAAATTAACTAAATAATAAAACTGTGGTATAGAAAATATATAAATATAATAATTTAGTACTGTATTTATCATGAAAACAATGACGTTTCTATTTGGAGTAGCGAAAAAATTCTATTTGGAGTAGGTTTTGAATTAGCTTAATTTACCCTATTCTTAAATAAATAAATAATTCACAGATAGTGAGATTTTTGTGAAAATCTTCCAAGATTCTTGAGATTACATTGTAGTGTTCAGAATTTGAAATTTCGAAAGTTGTCCATTTCGAGTAGTAAGTGTAAACTTTTTTTCAGAGATTTTCGCAAAGCTCATTTTGGACACTGAACTCTATTATAGTTACCCACTCTTGTTTAATAACTCAAAAAATAAATAAAATAAAATCTGTGTATTTTATTATAATACGTATGGTGAAATTACAACAGAAATTACAACCCATGTGCAAATTACCATCGATTATACTGTAGCTTGTGAGTTTTTGATATGGCATTTCCGACATTTATTCCATGAATTGAAAAATATTACATAGGCATTTCTGTAATGAAAACCTATTGGAAATGTTTTTTGCAGACAAGCAATTTCTGTTTTGCCATTGATTTGTCGATATTTTCATTCGTTAGAGCTACCATGGGGAACAGGGGCAACTTTGAGCGCAAAATTGATAAAAGAGAAAGTTTTTTTTTGGGTAAACATTTTCAGGGAAATGCTATTAGACAGGGATATAGGTGAAATTGGAGAAATATTCGCACTTCCAAAACATTCTTCAAATTCGATATTCCTTGATAATGGAAGAAAGTTTTCCGGGGAAAGCTGGTTCTTTACAGGGGTTTGAGTGTAGAGGTGGTCGGAACAATATATAGGAGGAATTTCTGATTTAGGACTATGGAACAATGAATTGAAGAATTTTACGGAAAAATATTTCACATAGATTGTATTGATTGATGGTAACTGATAAAATTTGAAGTGTGGTGGGGGAAACGTTTAAAGGTTTTGTGCCGAAAAGAAAACTCAATGATTGATGATGAAAATGCCGTGTAAAATATTGCATCCTCCGGGGATGATTCCCTTCCTTCACTTTTCAAACTGGGTAATTGATTTTTCCTCCGTCCCTAAAGAAAATAAGTATCCCCGCACTATTTCATCTAGAGATAAAATTTCTGGTAGACTAAAAGAGCTTGAGGGGATATAGACACCACCAGACATTTACTCATGGGCCCATTTATCGGGAAAGACGAAAATAATGCTGTAGGTTGTACGGAAAAGTTTGATCAAACACAAATATGATGATGTCAGAGATTATTGATATTCCAGCTACACGCTCCAGTAAATTATGATTTCCATTATCTGACCAGAGAATGAGCGTGTGAATTTGTGGCGTGAAGTGCCTGGTCAGCAGACCCTTAAACTGCCTCAAGTGGGTGTACAAAATGTCTATATTTGTTGAAGCCACCAGCCATCAATGTGTGCGGGCAGTCGTAAATTCAATCCCATGGGTTCCTAATTAATCACCCATAGCTGTGCTTGTTATTCCAAATACCAAATTCCTGCAAGTCAAATTCAAACAATTCAAATTTACTGGGCTATAAATGCAAAATGGTTTTTGATTCAATTTGGAATGAGATTGAAATTCTATGTTTTACAAACATTCGAAAGTCTTTCTGAAATCCTGATTCGATATTCCATAGAAATTGTAGAGGTTTTCGTATTCACCGGTTGACGGCGCTGGGAGTACCTTCTGTTCAAACTTAGAACTATTACAGTGATTTCATCATTTCATTGTTAGACTCTCGACAGACCTGAGGATTAGCCGAGAGACGGCTTAGCGCAATTATATTCGAAATAATGGTTAAACTACATTTCCATCATTTTTCACTGAGTCGTCTCTCGGCTTAAGTCATAAGTGTGTCTAGGGCATTGCAATGATTATTTTTCTGTGAATTTCTATTACACTCACAACTCTTCATTATTCGACGTTTTGAGCCCAAACAGAAGTAGATTTTGATTCTCCATTAGTGTCTTGGATGAAAGGTAAATGGAACTCTATTTGCACAAAAAGTCGTTGATATTCGAAGAATTCAAATTTAATTTCGAATTTTCATACTAAATTTTCGAACAAAGTGGTGAAAATTTAACAAATATCACACTAAAAAGCTGGCAAAAGAGTTACTCATTGATTATGGAGTAATTAAATACTGGGGCAAGAACAGTAAACGTCGTTGTTCTGTTTTTTTTCCTCACAACAATGTGAAGATCGTCACATTTTGACACTTGAGCACTTCGAAATTCAAACAGGATGTAACTTCCGCCACATTGCGAAAGTATTAAAAAGTAATAAAAGTCTCTTTTTTGGATCTTCAAATAGATTTTCGAATTTTTCAAGATCTACTACTGTACGGAAAGTTTAGGGAACAAAATGACATTTAAATTTTCGAAGATTAACAGTATTTTCTTCGTGGTATTCTTAAGTTACATTTTTATAACAGTTAAGTATCAAAAACTTTGACAAAACGAAAATGATATTTAACGCTAGGCAAACTGCATGTTTCATAAAAAAATTGTATACATCAACTGTTAGTGTTTTGTAACTGTCAGCCGGATATCGAAGTACCGGATAACGAAGAACTGAGTGTACTTCTTTTTAATTTTTATCAATACTTATACGGACGAAAGATTCAAAGTCATGGACTTAAGAAAGTTTAACGGTTTTCTTTAGAATTATTTAATGATGATTTCTTTAGTCTTATATTGAATAGGGGAGACTGGGGCAAAAAGGCATAAGGTAAAGTACCCTTTATTCGACCGGTTCCTCTATTCGACCGGTAGATTTATTTATTCAATTTAATTATATTTGCTATAATATTTTGTGTATGATCTAACATTAATAGGTCAATTATTCTTTAAATAATACGAATCAGTGACGAATTCATAGAAATTGATGAAATTCACCATCAAATATGCAAAAATTGATCCACCGGTCGAATAGAGGAACCGGTCGAATAAAGGGTACTTTACCTTAATTTCGAAAAATTCAATATCTTCCAAGGTAAAAAAGATAGCGGCTCAATTTTTTTTCTATAGATAGCCTCCATAGACCTTCTTCAATGTCGTAAGTTTCTTAAAATTCGAACAAGGAATTTAGAAAATAAAAAACATCGAAAGTTTTAGCACTATTTTTGAAATATTTTCCTTGCAGAAGATAACAATTATTACCTACTTATTTTCCAAAATTGATGCACTGGTGAATATTTTCTGAATAATTTGGATATTTTAAATACGAATCCGCTATCTATTTTAGAATTTCACAAAGGTTCTTTTCTCCAGAAATCCTCTTATTAAAAATGGCCACTTGGGGTAAAAAGTAATAAAAACCGAAGCAATTTCTGTCTCGCCGCTTGTTGTTTTCAATGGTCAAACGATTTGCAGTCTTTTGTGTGTTTTTCCTAAAATAGCTTGAAAGGTGCTTTTCTCGTTTTCTCACTTTTTCGCAGAGAAAACGCTGTTTTTCAAAGCTGTAGGTGAATAAATTTTTTATGAAAATATGTCTTCTAGGAATTTTTTCAAATTTACGGAAGACCGTAATAAAGCGAATCAAAATATGACAATACCCCATGTCTGGTACTATTTGCCCCAGCATTTTTTAAAATACACACAAAATTACCTTTTAGAAATTGGCTCGATAAACGTATTTCCTTACAAAATAGAGGAAAATTACTTTCACAAAGTTGTAGAGCGGTAAATTTCATATAAAACTGCGCTAGTTGTAATTTTTGAAGCTCTCGGGAAGCTTGTAAAAAAAATAAAATATCCGTTTTGTGACTTTTTGCCCCAGTCTCCCCTATTTATTTAAAGTCAAACTTATTCCAATTCGAAGTTCCGTAGACAATCTTAGTAGTAAATTCATCAACTTTCCATTTGAACCTTCAAGAGGCATATCTTATCGCAATAAAATATTCTCGTTCAAAACCTCCCAGAACATTCGAATTTCGAATATTCCGTGAAGGAAGTAACTTGCTTCATTCGCAAAAGGAGTTTAAATAAATCGAAGATCAGTTTCGAAATCCAAAGAAAAGACATTTTTACTTCTCATTTCGTCCGTGTTCGTTCTCATTTCGTGAAGAAAAAACGAAACTGAGCAAAATCTTTTGACAGCATCTTAAAGAGAGTTTCATAACTTTTTCTCATCTTGTGCGAAAATTTGTTTCAGAAATTTGAAACTGAATTTGAATTCTTCGAACATCATCAAAGGCAAATAGACTTCCATTTAACCTTTATCTGAGACACTGTTGGAGAATCAAACTCCAGCTGTGAATGGTAAGACTCAGAATCAGCTGGTTGATTAATTTATTAAACAATACTCTTCTTCGCAATAAAATCTAAGTTCCATAATTTATACAAATTTCCATGTTGTTTGCATTCCGTTGTGTGACTGTTTAATTCAAATTTTATTGATTAATGCTCTAAAAATCGAAAAGTAAATCCATTCGAACATAGAAAACCTGTCAAGTGATAAGGACACTGCTTCTACCAAAAGTGAGACTTTAATGCCCTTTGGATTCTCTCTGTTAGTGCTTATGTTTTTGCGCAAATGAGAATCTGATTATTATGTGGCCTTAGCTTTTCTCTTCAAAGTGACACAGTGTAAGTAAAAAAGAAAGAAAGGATGAAAGGAGTAAAAAATGAAAAATAAATCTACAATAAAAGGAAACTATATATAACTATTATTTAGAGACGTGTGAATAGAGAGTGAAAATGAAACTAATAGAAAAAATATTGCAATGTGCAAAGTATAATAATCCGTTTAGCTTTTCAATTTCTCGCAATTTTTGACATGAAAGAAGAAGAAATCCTTTGAAAACTACTCCTTCCTTTTTCTTCAACCGTTCCCACATGCTATTAAGTGATGATTTCAGACAGGAAAAATGTTCTATATGAAAGAAATGAAGTTTTTGTGTATTAAATGTATGACAGACAAAATTAACCAATAGAAGGGCAAGATATTGCGTTTGGCTTTTATTTCCCAAAACAAAAATTGTATAGAACGCTCAATAAATAGGAAATAACTTTACTAACATCGAACAATATTGCATTTAGTTTTACTGAAAAATAAGTTTTTATTCAGTTCAATACTCTGTAAATGTGAAAAAAGTGAAAAACAAAAGAAAGAACTAAACTGAAGATGATTTAATAAATTTTGTATTGAGGAACAAAATGAATAGAGAAAATCAATAAAATTTTTGATTCTTTTCATAAAAACCCTGGATTTTTATTACTTTTTTCTTTAATATGTTGACATATTTAATTTAAACTTAAATATGATTTGCAATTCGACCTCTACATTGACGTATATTTATCTAACTAAGTTGCAATATCTACTTCCTATGTATAATAATTCACCAATTTTATTTATTATTTTTTAATATATTTTTTTTAATATGAAATGAGTTGAATGGTAAACCTATGAAAGACATAAAAAGTTCCCTTGCAAATCATATTTAATTATAAATATTATTGATTTTTCATAATCTGTGATGTTGCACTTATTAAAAAAACATTTTCGAAATAGTAGAATTCCATTAAGAATTTTCATACTTGATACATATTTCATTTCAAATTGACAGCCATTAAAATCGAATGAGACCAGAAGTGGAACTACATCTTCCGTCAATTTTCCTAATTAATAACTGGATTAAACATTTTTCGACAGTGCCAGTGTTTCAGAAAAATCAGGTAAAAATTCCCATGTTCAACAAACGAATAATCTGTAAATAAAAAGAAATCGCATTTGGTCAATTAAGTCCTTACCAGATATTTTAAATCAGAACAACCTATTGCATATGTCTATCCTTCACTTTCAGTCTTCATCTTTTGAGTATAACAACAAATTCAATTTTGATTTGAGTGCTAAAGAGTACGAAAATGTGTACAATACGTATGAGAAAAAAATTTATAAAACTTTTTTTTCGTGAATTTTCCTAATCTAAAAATTGTGCCAAGTATAAACAGAAAATTTGGTAAGTAAATCGATTTTGGTTAGCAAGAAAATCGATTCCAGCGGTCTGTAAAAAAATATTACTTAAAAATTGATTTTGATCAATTTAAATATAACAATTTTGAACTGTAAGAATGTCGTATTTTTTGAATAAAAAATGGTAAATAAGAAATGAAATATAGGGTAAGGGTTCATAATTTTGGACAGGGTGCTTATAAGCATCAATGTACTGAGTTTGAAGTACGATATTTTCAGTACTAATTGACTTTTTTTGTTACTCTCTTTTCAAAAGGGTTGTTTAGGAACTTGGCAAGGGTTTATTGTCTTTTTTTTTACTATAATTAGTTTTAATACGTTTAAAAATGAATTGATATGTAGAGGTGCATTTGACTCGAATTTGGAACAACTTGGTTATTAATTTGGACAACTTGGCTGTAAATTTGGACAGCTAATCCGCCTCAATAGGATGCCCATTGTTCTTCATTTCATGAAACAATCTTACTAAGTCCTTTTTCTGTACTTGTAAGAGAACTGTAGAATGTCACAAGAAGCCCGGAAAGTTTACACATCATTCATTAAAGTGAGTTGACTTCGAAACTGCAAGTACTCGCGAATTTGCTCATTCTCTGACTTTTACGGGAGCCTTTTAAGGCTTTTCTCACTACACCACGTTCGCAGAGATGATATTCCTGTGTTTCTCCAGGCATTTATACAACATAGTCATCACAAAAGTTAAAACTTCACGAAATTTCGAAAGAAAAGCACATCTCCAAACACTGAGAAGAAAAATTGGGTGCGATTAACTGTTTTTCCTCAGAACTTTAACATTTTTAGGTGTAAAAATATAGCAACATTTTTAATGTTAATCTTACACCTTTTTAAGTTAAAATTAACATGAAAAAGGGTAACTTTAAGCCATAATACACCTAAAAAGCATAATATTTACACTGATTTCGGATCAATAATGCAGGGTAAAATTAACATTTCCGGAATGTTATATTAACTTTTTCGGATTTCTCTCAGTGAAATAAGGAGTATCACCTCACTGGTGAATCTCTTAGAAAATTGCTCATTTTTCACACGAAAAACGCAATTCACAAGAAAAATCTCACTTCAGGTCTAATCAGCAAGTCACTATAAATGTGAATCAACACAATATTCAACTAATATTTAATAATATCACTTAAAAACAGTGTAGAAAAATGGTTAATGCTTCACCACAGCTAAATAAAACTGAAGTAAACACAAAGTTCTGTCATATTTCTCGTGAGCAATTGCTCACACTGAATTTTCAACAAAGCAATTTTAACTCAAATCATATTCGAAATTTAATGTATTTAGTGTTAAAATCTTCCAAAAGGAACAAAATATTATGATATAATTCATTACAGTAGACTCTCTCTCAATCGAGAATATGGGGCAAAATGTCAACCGGTTTAGCGATAGAATTTGTCGTCAAAGCCTTTGTAAATTCTACTGTAACTGTAATTTCTCTGTAACTACAGCGAATTTGAGCGAATTAGCTTCATAATTAAACGTGAAAATTGCCAACAAAATTTGTCGACCGATTGAAAAAGAGCCGATTGGGTGAGAGTCTACTATATTCATCAAATATTGGAATAAAAATCCATAATTTTAATCAATTTATTTAAAGTGTCCAATTTTATCCTCAAAGTGTTCAAATTTAGAAACTGTCCAAAATTATGAGCTTTTACCCTACTCTGTGTTTTCTTGTAGGGAGATTGTGTACAGCTTCGTACGGATTTACAAAGGTCAGATTTTGGACGATTTCAAAAAAATCATTACTTGTTTGAACATTTTTTGTGTTCTTATAAAGTCAGATAATCACCTCATAAAATACTACTCCCTCCGTCCCAAAAAAAGTCGTACGTTTGAGAAAAATTCTTGTCCCAAAAAAAGTCGTACGTTTGAAAGAAAATCGCGAGGAAGAGACGGTGTAAAGTAGAAATGCTTTGTATTGGAAATATCTAAATTAAGTACATCCGATATGTTCTTGTTTTTTCTGAAAAGTGTAGGGGAAACTGGTGCACCACCAAACACGGGGTACCACCATACACTGCGATTTTTTAATGGGATATTCGACTTTAGAGGATAAGACCTATAGGAATTTATAGGCACTATAGGGATGCTTGTTTACTTTTCTACTGAAGAAATGGTAGAGATAGGCCAAGTAGTTAAGAAATAAAAATTAGTGTTTGGTGCTACCCCGTGTTTAGTGGTGCCCCAGTTTCCCCTATATCTTTTATGAGCTACGGATGACCTTATAGACGATTTACTTTATGCCACTAATCCATCTCGGAGAAGATTTTAACATCTTTTCTGATTGAGTCAATTATACTGGGTAGAATAACTACGAATTTGTCCAAACATTTTAAAGAGTGTGAGATGTGGAAAGTAACGCCAGTGAAGTATGGTAAAAAAGTTCTTTTTGACAGCTGTCAAAGATCATTAAATTGACATTTAGTATTTCTGTCAAACACATCTGAGTTCTAAACTTTTCTTTTGCTTACAAAAATTTCTCTTAGCACAACTGATAGCTTTTCTTGATGGAAATAGTTATCGGGGTGGAATTTTGCAAGTTTCCCCGAAATGTGTCATTGCTCAGCGTCTGCAGTCCAAGGGAGAAAAGTTGCTGAATTCAGTGTAAAGTTTGCATATGGGCTATGCTCCAAAATTGACAGTGTAAACTTGTCCAAGAACTTGTCCAGTTTCTTGGGAGCAGAATTGTTGGAATTCTAAAAGGGGTGAGCACCATGTGGATGGGCCGTCTGGAGCACTCGACATACGTTCTATTTGTGTACATCTCATGTGTCAGTGTCCCATTGTGTCCCATGTTAATAATGTGGTCCGACTCTCCATCATCCTCGGCTGGTGGGAGTTCATATGCCAAGGCAATGTCTCGGTCTGCAATACCATGGAAAATTGCTCAAATGTAATCGTGTTTATTGCTGGCCAAACCACCGCCACAATTTCCATCTTCTGGTGCGGGAGATGTTCGAGTTTCATGTTAAATTGTCATTGTTGCTGTTTGTTCTTGAAATAACCACATGGTAAACATGGGAATGGGGTTGGCGTCAGCCAAGGACTAAAAGCACATCCTCCACATATATAAACTGACTATTGCGTATACATAATCGAGAGAATTTATTATTATGAAGAATTGCAGAAGTAGGAGAGAGCCCACAAATATAATTTATGGCAAGTGCTTAAACTCAACACTCAAGCCTCCATCTTTTCCGTGATACTCTGTCATCCAATGTTCACCCCATGACTTCCGTTCCGGGAGCCCTTGAGTATGGATGAGCACAATTGCTACGGTATCGTGACACTCGGTGCTTTTGCCCACGCAAAAGTCAAACACACAATATATAATTTAAATATAAATAGTCCAGGAATGATCTCTCCTAATGAGCTCTTTATGGTCATATTTCATGCTCCACCTCTGTTGGGGGACTATCCATGTTCTTATGTGCAAAGAGGGTTCATACACCGCAGAATTTGCCAACGATAATCACGCATAATTCTCTTTAAAGGGAACTCAAAACGGTTTATAAGCCGCCCACAGACACAATTCCGATGCATTCAGTAGCAATAAATGAAAAATATATCGCATTTACAGGCTTAATATTTTTCTGCCTACGCTCAATTTGCCAGGAAAGCCTGGTAGCTCTTTGGAAAGAACAACACTACAATGGTAAGTTCTACGAGGTCTACGAGAGTTTTATTAAAAAAAAAAGCGTGAGAGAAGCGCCTGTAGAACATGCAAATATGCAGAGCATATTCCACAATTGGAATTTTATTTTCTCATTATGGTGACAACACCAGTGAGGAAATCATAATGTTAAAGTTTAAGAGACCATTTCCGCAGTTTTTTTCTTTCAAAAGCTTTTAAAAGCTTTTGAGAGCTTTTACTATGTCACTCCAATAGGTTTGCTCTTTAAATGTGAGAGAAGAGCATTAAAATGTCACAAAACGATTATGAAGACATATTTTTAGTATATCTATTAACCTAGAGGATTACCTAAGCAGCATTTTAATTTCCATACTGTCTTTTGGAATTCCCTAATGAATTGTAGATTCGCGTATTATCAAATTGTATCATTGTATGTGGATGATGAGCAATAAGAAATTCTTGTTTTTTTTTGAAGAAGAAATTTTAATCAAGTACATAATCGAATAAATGAGTGGAATTTTAAGATAATCAAAGGCTTAAAATACCAAAAGACGGTGTTGCCTGTGGGTAACAAAGTCAGGGTAGAGGTGATTAGCTATGGGATATAGGTGAGTCACTCTCATCCATACTCCGTAAAATCCGTAAATCTCTTAGCTTTTAAAGAACAAGAGATACAGGACTGTTGTGAAGCCCATTATTCCAAACGGTATTGAAGTGAAGTTGAGAATAAGTTTAAGTTTTATCGTTTTTTTACTGCTCAAACTTCGAAAACAGTATATAAAATCTCTGGATTTTGAGTTATATACTTATATATTTCTACTGCAATCTAGGGGATCTCAGTGGAGCACTAAGCAAAGCAAAGACCCTTGGCTCTTGGGCGGTGAGATCTCTTCGACTCTCGCAGCTCTGAGTTCGAGTCCTGCCCGGAGCATGCAACTGAACGTCTAGATCTAGGTCTCTAGATAAAGATATTTTCATATTTGATAAAAACGTAGTAAAATGCACCGCTTCTACCCAAAAAACATCAGGAGCACCGAAGAAGGGCGATCTGAGATTAGTACAGGTCGGTTGAAAAGTTCTAAGACCGCAAATGAAAAGAAAAACTAATAGGGTAAGTGTGTCAAATTCCGGCCAGCTTGCAATTTCGGCCACCTTTTTTGTTCCTCGAATTTATACGAATTTTAATTTTTTACATACTTGAAAGATTATACAATGCAAAAGAATAACAAAAAATGTAGCTTCGACAAACGAGATGACGTGAAAAAGGCATTGGAAGAATTCCTGAAGGGCAAGGAACTATGAGAATGAAGGTGGCCGAAATAGGGCACCAAAGCTATGTCTACATTTTTATTCATTTTACAATGTAGGGGAAGTACACTTTGTGGAAGTCAATATTCAAGATTTTTTTCTGGCTGAACGGTAAAATGGACAATTAATTGCGCTATACCACAAGAATCTGCGGTCTTTTAACTTTCTATGCGTGCCTCATTCACTGCCGTAAAATCTGTTCTTTTTCCTGGACAGGAAAATGAAAAAAGTATGATGATTTGTGCGAACCTTGCTTGTGGAGGCAAGATTCGCACGAAGGGTTGTTAAGGTTCGTCATTAAATTTTTTCCTGGAATAACTCTTGCTCACAATTAAAAATTATTCACCGATTACTAGATTCAAGTTCCACGAATCCATGGAAACCATTATTTCACTAAAAGAAGGTATCTAAACCAGTTATCTTCTAATTTTTCTGAAGCACTGTTTTTCTTGCAAGTTTATGTCGAAAAATCGACTGAAATGAGAAAATTTCAAATGTGACAACCCTAAAAATTTATCAGCTGTCTTTTCTTCATTTTCCTTTTCATTTGTTTTCCTCTTTGAGGTTATGTTGTGATTTTAAGCTGCTGGAGTTGCCTGATGAGTTGGCGAATCATAACACTTTCAGTGGTTGAACCAATACGCAATGTAGTATTTAGGATTTTTTCGCCACTCGGAAAATAATTTTCTTCCGATGCAAAAAATATTACGTAAATATCAACCCAGATTAACCCTACATCTATTGGTGTAAATGATTATTTCTGAAAATCAATTTAACTGTGAGAAATAACACGAAATGTGAGTCATCAAAATTTCCCATTTTAGGCCATTTTTGCATTTGTGATTCTAGAACCTAGGAAAGAAGGGCTAGGTTGCTTATTTTTGCAGTGAAGATGAGGTTTATGATTATCTATCTAATGCCTAAGAAATGAGGAACTAGCACTTTTCAAACAAAGAGAAAACTCGGATTGTTCGAAGGCTCGAACGTGCGAAGCATCCCTCACTTCCCCTATTAAGAATAATTTTAGAGTAAATAAAGACGATAAACTGTCCACAAGGTTCTAAGCAACACTCCTAAAGTAAAAGGAATAAAAAAAATCAATTTCTATTAAAGATATTACATTTCAAACTTGAGAGTTTGGCACTTGCATGCAACTATGCCGAAATTTGGTACACTTACCCTATATAATTCCGAAACTATTTTTATATTGTTATTTAATCTCCCTTAACTTCAATGCACTTGGCCCAGTGACTCTCTAGCAATTCTATTCTATGGCGGAAATGTGTTTCTGGAATTTCTACAAAATATCCTTCTACAGTTGCAATTGCTAATTTATTTGACGAAAACTCCTTTCCACAGAGGAACTGCTTGAGGTTTCGGAACCAATAGTAGTCATTGGGAACCAAATCTAGAGAATATGGTGGAGGAACAAACAATTCATATTTCAAATCTTTGAATTTCGACATGGTTAATACATTTGGTTAACTCTTGGTGAAAAATGATTTTATTCTTTTTCAATCCATAGGTCATATTCTTGAAAATAACCAGTCACTACATGGTTACTGGTTACTGTCTATTTCTCTGGCGATTGCCTGGTTGATGGGAAGTGTAGCCATGACCAAAATTAAGTAGTATCCCAAAAACCTGATGCCAAAATCTTTTTTTGCAGATTTTTCATGTTCTACTTGCTTTGGAGCCGATAATTCTTCCTCAGTCCATTGCAATTGTTCTTGTTGCAACTTAGAATCATGATGATAGATCTATGATTTGTCCATAATAACCAGCAAAAAATCAATTTTGTTTTTCTTAAAACATTCCAAATGACGCTGACAAATTTGTTTTCGAGCACACTTTTGTTGCACTGCCAGTGCATGCGACGCACTACATTTGTCTGTCAGGCTGTTACAACACATAGAAGTCAAACGATTAGAGATATTGGATATAGAGGTTTCGAACCTTCCGAAGGTTTACGAGAATTCCAACATAAAGTTGATTCGCGGACCAGTAGGGGAATTCTGTAACAGTATGACAATGTCATATGACCTGAGTTGTCCTGAGTTATTAAATTCTTATAATAACGGCTTTTAAATGTTAAAGTTAAAAAGGCTCTAGAAGATAGATAGATAGATTGTATAGGGAGCATGGTACGATCTGTGGGCTGCAGACAAATAGGTTCTATTTGAGCACCTTATGTCTACCCAACAAACCTTACTCCAATTCTTTTAAAACGTGGCTGAACTGCAGAATATCCTGAGATGCCGCTCTTTTGATATCCCCCAGTGTCAGCACTTCTTTCTTAAAGATCTAAATTCTCTGGCTTGAGAATTTGGAACAATAACATAAAATGTGTTCTACTGTTTCCAGACGCTCTCCACAACCCCTGCAAGCTGAGGTAACGTCTACACCCAACTTTGCAAGATGTAAATTTAGCCAGTGTCCTGTGTAAATTCCTATAATAATCCTCAAGTTCCCCCTGTTAAGATTTAACAAGAGTTGAGATCTATTTAAATCTAATCCATCTATTACGGATTTCGCGAAACTACAGCCTTTTACGTTATTTCAAAGTGCTGTATGCTCTATTCCTGTAATATATTGGAAGTACTCTTTCCGTAATTCTTTCTCTGATTCTCGGTCTGATACTTCATCGTTGAAATCTAGAAGGCCCGTAATACTTCTGGAAACTGTCAAGATTAGTGTGAAATATCACTGAAACCTTTGAGTTGATTTGAAACTTTAACTTAAGCTTAAGCATTGATGAAACTCTTGCAACCGTAAAAAGGCTCTAGAAAGTATAATTCTTAATCGAGTGGAGTCATGCTTGAGCTCACTGGAAAGATCTTGGAATTTATGATCAGTGTCTGAACTCTGAAATTATTCCAGTCGATTGTGAACCAGTGATGAAGCGATTATGAACAGTTAAGTATTTTTTACGGAATTTAATTCTGAAATTTTTGGAGTGATTTTGAACATTTCTTTGAGTGACTTATAAGTCGGTTCAAATTGGTTGTGAACTATTAAACGATAACTTATACGAAAGTGCTCTTAAGATGTAACATCTAAGCTGCGAGATGGAGCATTCAATAAAGCTGGCACGCTTCGCCATCCTTTTTTTTTTAGAAAGATGTTATGTATGGTTTTTACTAAGCAAAATTTAATATTATATTTTACTTATGAAATTTAATTTTCAGTGCTCATTTATTTATTGAGTTTTTGAATACCTCTACCTTACCGGTCCTTACCTCGAATTATTTACCTCACACCACTTCTATTTTAGCCAAATATTCTTATTCAATTGAATTGATCTTAAAGATAAAGGAAAAGGTTACTAGACAGTCAGAAATCCCTGAGAAACTTAAGTTCAAAAGACATGCAAATTGAATTGTGATATTCATACAACTTGTGTGACATTTAAAATTATCTGGTAACTTCTTTTTTGACAGATGTCAAATAAATAATGTGTCAAACTACTAAGACATTCGTAGGGTCAACAAATCTTCTGTGTAAATTCACATTAAAGATTCACACATTTTTCAGCATATCCGTGATCCGTTGAAATTAAGATTGACGTTGACAAACACAAATTGCGATCTCTTTTCTCCCCATAACTTCCTGACATGAAGCAATAAAGGCTCCTTTCATCAGGGTAAGAAACTTTTTCTTCTGAAATTTTATAGAAAAGTTGTGTGTGGCATTGGGAAAAAAATGCTCATTTCTTGGGGTAAATATTGTTCAAAAAATATGTCATCCTCAAACCACCCCAGAAAAAAAAAGAACAAAACTTGCTCCCTTCCGGAAATCATTCGCATTCGCTATGTCTTTCGCATATGAAATTAATTTCCATGGTACTCCCTTGAGTGTCATATTATTTTGATGTTGGTACTATGTGCGGTTGGGGGATTTGAGACAAAAATGTGGTTATCAGAAATTTCTCTCGTTTTTCATTATTTTCCCACAACGGCAGCCATGAAGGACTTTTAAAATTGGCGAAGCCTGAAGAGGGTGACAGGGAAAAAAAGCGGCGCATTGCAGGGGGTGGCAACTGGGCAGCTCCCCTGGCTTCCATGGGGGGGATGGTGTTTGTTCGAATTCAGCATGAAACGTGATGAGACTACTGGGGAAAAATTTTACGATAAAAGCAATCATAAATCAACGCTTCAATTGTTGCTCTTCGGGTTCCCCTTTTCGAACTGGAATCCTCCATGCTGTGTGCAAATACCCTGCGAACGAAAAAAGCCTACCTCCCACCCCTCAAAAAAAAGCTGCGAAAGAGGGTGTAAAAATTCAAATTCATCAATAATTTATTTGGCAGGTTCCCCATTCTTCTTCTGGAATCCACCATCATTCCACACTCATGATTACACAGGCCTTTTGGGAAAGGCCCACACAAAGAATCGGTTCTGTTTCGAGATGCCAGGAAAGGCTGGATGAAAAAAAAACCGTAAGAAATATCATCAAGTACATACTGAAAATTGATTGAAATCGGTAGAAAGAGTGCCAAACACCCAATTGTATATGTTTTTTATCTTATTTATTCCATTCTCATATATCTTCGCTGGGATCCTTTCATAAACACAGCTATTGTAATGCTGAATTTCAATCAATTATGTCCGATCGGAGCTCATATTCACAGAGAGAGTTAATTTTTATAATTTTGTATTTTATCTATCTCTAGACCTTATATAATTCTTTAAATAATTGCACTTTCCTTTTTCAATTTAGTTCATTTTCGTTAAATTTAGTTCAAAATCTGATGTTATTACACTCTCCTTTTTTCTGGAGAAATTGACAAGTATACAGTAATAAAAGATAACAGATAACCTTCTTACTACATAAGTATTCCTCATCCGTTCTTCTGTAGTAACTCACAATTTTTTTTTGAGATTTTGAAGTTAGCTTGAAGTGCTTTTGTATGTAGTATTTATTCTACGTTTCTACTTCTTTATTAAGAAAGACTATAAAGCAATTGTTCAGGTTGGCAATCTGTAAGATTCTGGTTGCAACTTGCCAAGGATATCTTCTTTTTCTCAAATTTGAAAAATTCGAATTTATCTCAGAACTTTCGACCATGCCAAGGACTTATACTAAAGATCAAAAGCTCTGGAGAAAATTCCAAATTCTTTTGATATGTGAAAAAGAATCTATCCCTGATGAACACTGGTAAATATAAATGGATCACCAAAGATCATTTGAAAAGTATCACTTTTTTCACTAAATAATAAATGAATAAAAACAATGAAAAGTCATCTTTGGTGTTCACTCTGATGAGAGAAATATGTTGTGAGTCATAAGTTTATGATAAAACATATTTTATTATGAAAAATGTGCTTTCAAAGTTTGATTTTTGATCCATCCTTTGCAAAATGATCAAATTTGGATCAATATGATACTGTTTTTTTTACCAGTGAACACCGATGCTCGAATACAGGCGCTCCAAGACAAGATCCTGAATTTGATTTTGCCATCTTGTCCCATGTCTGCCCCGAGATATATGTCTTCTCAAAATGGCTTGCATAACTTTTCTGGGGAATCTTTCTTCTTTCATGCACTGAAAATAACCATACCATCGAAGTTGTGATCTCTCAACTCAAAGAAGCAACTCTTCAACTCTTAGTTCCTCATGCATGGCTACGTTCTTCATTCTATCTCGACGAGTAATTTTCTTAACAGCCCGGAGGTACCTCATCTCGGCAGCTTGTACTCGCGATCTTATACTTTCAGTCATTACCCAAGTCTCATGACTATAGGTGTGAATAGGAATGAACCGAATGAACATAAGTTTTGAAGACCGATAGTTTAGCTGAACGTCTCAGTTCGGCCTTCCTCACTAGGCTTCTGCCAAGCTTCCACATTACTGCAAAAGCCTGACCGATCCGCGACGAAAGCTCTACGTCCATCTTTAAAAATCGATGACTCAGAATATTAGTCGAACAATTCGATTTTTTACAAAAATTGTTTTATTCGCTTTTTGGATACTTCTTTTAAAGTTTGTCCTCTACTAGATAAATACTAGAAAGATAATTATTTTCAAAGTTATAGAGGTTTTTGAGATGGTACTCAATGGGTCAAGTGGTAGAGCACTCGGTCTATGATGCAAGTGTCCCGGGTTCGAATCCCCTTTAGGTCACCAGGAATTTTTCTGGCGTTAAAGTTGTTCGAATTGCTTCCAGTGAGCTTCACTGCATTTGATTCCACCGGCATGCGACTAAAAACCTCATCCCATACAAGAAAAAATAATAATGCATGTCTAGAAATCCACTTGAGGGAAGGCCTTGTTCTTTCATGGAATGTTGTGCCAGCATTATTATTATTATAGAGATTTTGAATCTCAAAAATCCTATACTTTGCGTGTAAAATCTCAGCTTCATATCGCTCTCCTGTAAAATTTGCCTAGTGCGAGTTATTCGTTTCTTATTCTGAGCGATTGAAATTATCTTTAAAAAAATCTTAATATCCTTCCAAAATGAAGTTTTCAAATGCATTTAATGGGGGACTGCCAATTTGAAAGCCAGAACTTAAATGTTTTTCGCAATTTTTTTTGTTTTTAGTATTTTAGGGCTCATATTTTCAGCTAAATATGGAGCATGTCTCTTAACATTCCGGTCCGTGGTACACTTCCCTTATGCACTGGAAATCTGCAGCTCGTAATTCTTGTCTAAGAAAAAGTTAAAAAAAAATCAATTCTTATTGATATATTCCATAGTTAAACTAAGAAAACCTGAAGAAAATCGTGAATTCATTTAATTGCATATTTATATTTTTTTGAACTCTTCTAATCGCAAGATCGATTTTCGCGATTAACCGCCAATATTGATCCAGATTATACTGCTTTTGATTTTGATTGGTTTTGATAGAGCTATACCGTGGATTCAAGTGATTTTGCCTTCTGCTATTTATAAGCTTTTCTTTCATTCTAGCACCTAAATATGGTCTTCACTGATTCTTCCTACCATGTCCAATCAGTAAAGACCATCTTCAAATGGTATATTCATTTCAGTAGGGGAGACCAGGGCAGAATTAGTCAGCAAATGAAGTTTTTCGTTGCGTATAATTTATAAGAAAAATGTTTGTAACAGGCTGATAAATATTTCAAGGAATAGGAAGGGCTGTGTTTTCTTCGAATAAGTATTGGTTTCTTTAATAGTCCTTCTAAGACAGGTTATAACATCCCACTGTCTAATACCATGCGTGGCTAATTTTGCCCCGGTTTTCCCTATATAATTTATATAATAATATCGTGTCCATAGTGCCAAAAATGCACAGAAATCGAGAAATCGTTCTTCAAAATTTTGTTATCGAATTTCTACAATTAGTCCAAGCATTTTAGTCTCCCACAAGCCGGAATTAAAACCATAATGTTCAGAACTTTCCCGGATCAAACAAACCATATCTTTGGATTTTAATAATCGATATTGACGAACCTATGAGTTCAACCATTTCAACAATTTCAACTATAGATTACACTTATTGTATTGTTGAGCTATATTATTCTACCTATACTAATTCATATTTCTTAAATTTTGTATATATATAAAATTTAACTAATTACGATATGGTTTGTTAGCAAATCATTCTGCTACGATAAATTTATCTAGGTGTATTCAAATTAAAGTGCTTATCACTTTATTCAAATTAGATCAAGAACCGGATTGTTCACTGACACAATCACAACTCCCATAAACAAAAACAAGCTTATCGCTAGCTTCTTGGGTGTTGTGTGATAAAGAGAAATAAGGATGAGGGGTATGTGCAGATGAAAATACGCGGAAGATGAAAATGGGAAATTGAATGAGGAAATACAATTTCGTTTCACGAGAATTTCTACACAAGGTGAAATAGAAAATTTCCCCCATTCTTATCATTTACTCTCAAGAACATCCCTAATATGATGAAAGGGTTTTTTTCTTCCCCTAGTACCAACTCAAGGAATATCCCAGAACTGTCCACTCGGGAGACTTTTCCACCCTCTGTCACATAAAGTATCTTCAACTTGTTGTTCTCCATGTTTCTTCCTTCTTGTAATACAGCACTTTTATTGGAAAGGCATCCCATTTGGGACTAACAAGATAACTATCTCAATGGAACCGAATCGTACATCCACTTACGAGCCTTTCAATTTAAAATAAAACACACAAGCATCCCTCCAGGGGATGGCATTTCAAACGAAAACCCTTTGCCATCCTTTGCATCTCGTTTTATGGAAGGTTGTACTGGATGGATGTACGATTATTTCTCCCACAAAGTTCCACTTTGTGTTGAATTTCTGATATTTTGTAGGTCTTGGGTTAAAATAAAAGGAAGTTTGTATAAAATTCTTCATAATTCAGAGTATATTAATAATACAGGGATGAGAAGTATGCAAGGGAGTCTTAAGCATATTTGAAACTTGCATATTAAATTCCTGGATTAGTCACATATTCTTTTAAAAATGTGATTATAAAAGGAAAATTTTCATTTTATTGCAGTATTATACATAACAAGTTCTAGGTAATTTTAAAACTTTTTCTTCAAATATTTGGCAGCGTTGTGAAATAAGACATGGTTTCTGAACCTGAAAATAACCATGTATTTTTTTTTATAATTTTCTTTAAAGTTTTTTAAAACGTATAAAGTCCTAACGGAGAAAAAAATGTTCTTCAAATACAGAAAACTCGAAACTTTTTTGTGACGTTTACTTCTATTAGAGGTTTTCAAGCGACAAGGAGGTTCAGAATTTTTCAAGTATCTCAAGGCTTGAGAAGCTTAAGGTGTTTTTCTGGATTTTCTTAAGAAAGTGGCACTCAATGACAACCAAATGCTAGGCGAGATTCATAAGAATCTCTTCTATTTGATTATGAAATTGATACTAGGTAAACTATTAGAGAATTAGAGATACCTATGGTGAGTTGATACATTTTGATAGAAGGTAATAGAACAATAAGACGATACAAAAGGAATGTGATGAGTGTAACCTGCTACCTAGACTCATAACGTTCATGCTATAATCTAGTGTGTTTTTTGTTCTGGAGGTTGGTCACCAACCCCAAGACAGCGGTGGACGCTGAAAACCACACGGGATCTCATTAAAACGAAACTGTACTTTGAAAGCATTGTGGATGATTAAATTTATCTATCTATCTATCTATTTATCTATGCATATGTTTTTGTATATAACCTTCCTAGGACATTTGATTTCCTTTATCAAAGCAAAAGATTAGATCAAGTTCTTCGGCTAAATTAATATTCAAATTCTTATCTAGATTTCACCCATTTTCCTTTTGTCAGTCTTGATTCAAGTTAAGAATCTCATTAATAGTAAATCTATTTAGGCTATTCGCTGTTTATTACTATTCGCTAGTTTATTTCGCAATAATAGTCTCTGCTTTCGATGGGGACGCCTGGCACTGACGGAGACGCCTGGTTAACCATTGTAAATTGCATCTTTTCTAAAAAATCAACTAATTTCGGGTTTAAATTTTTGTTAAATTCGATCAAACACATGCCATCTACAGAAATGGTACAAATTTTCCTTTTGATGCGGTCATAATTAAACGATGGTTATAAACTATAAAATATCATTGCGGTTTTGAATGATATGTATTTAGGGTAGAACCTGCATGTTTGAGACGCGGTAGATTATTGTTTGATTTATTTAAATGAATATGAGAAAAGTCTAGGGGTAACTGGGGCGCCACTACACACGGGGTGGCACCGAACACTAATTTATATTTCTATTATTTCTAATTTTTTCCTATAATGCCTATAAATTTCTATAAGTCTTGTCCTCAGAAGTCGAATATCTATTTAAAAATCGCAGTGTTTGGTGCTAACCCATGTTTGGTGGTGCCAAAACTTTCCCCTGTACTATATACTATGCGCTATATAGGATTTTAAGATAATTTCATGAGTTTTGGAAATATTGCCTTAAGGGGGTTACATGGGTCTCTCAGGTCAAAAAATAAGACTTTTTTCTGATAATAATTTATTGTGTAGAAAATATTTTAGAAGTTCCAACTTTTGGTATATGAAAGAGTTACTTTAGAAGAAAATTAAAAAAAAAATGTTGAAAAATTTTCAAAATTCGACCGTTACCTGATTTTTGGAACCATTCCTCAAAAAAACAGACCTTGCGGTAGGCAGGATTTCTCCCAGTAGGTTCATCTGAAATCAAAAAACCAAATATACTCTGTTAGAGGATTAGTTAGACCCCTATGGATGAACGAAGGATTTTTGAAAAAAGAAAATTTGGATTTTTGGCAAAAGTTTTTGTACAAACAGTATCAATTTTACGCTAGTTTTGAACACATTTTGTATTGTAAATATGGCTCTGATTAAAGGAAGTGCAAATCTTTCGTTCAAACAGTAGATAATAATTCTCAAAACAAGAGCGCGGGCGGAATGCATAACTAAAACTGCTCTGCCTCCGAGAGTTTTACTCCGATTGACTTGAAATTTTCAGAAAATATTTTTCAAATGCTATACTATAAAATAAAAAATAAAGAAATGTTTTTTTTGACCTGAGAGACCCATGCAACCCTTTAAGTCAAAAATTAAAAAAAAGTGTCTCAAACATGTCGGCTCTCCCTCATTATATTCCAGAACCATCACAATCGATGTGGATTTAAAGAATTAAAAAAAAGAATTAAATAGATAAAAACAAATCTTTCTTTTTTTCCATAAAGGAAGTTTAACTGTGTTATCACACTTGCACATTAAAATTTTAATACGATTCACATTAATTGTCGCTGGTGAGAGTCCAAATGTGTAATTTGTGTGTTTAAATCATTTTATATTCAAAATTTGATCTATTTGTTGATAAAAAGGTAGACTTGGCCCACAAAATTTGATATAAATTGATTTATAGCATTAATGCGAAAAATTAATACGATTTTCTTTTTAATTTTTTAATGTGAAAAATATTTATGCTTTAGGTAAATTTAAACTTATTTTTGCAGGCCAAGTCCACTTCTTTATCAATAAATAGAAAAACTCCAAATATTAGGTGACCCAAAGACACAAGTAACATATTTGGACGCTCATAAGCGACAATTAATGTGAATCACATTAAAATTTTAATGTGCAAGTGTGATAACGCCGTAATGACAGATAATATTAAGGAACTATTAGAAATAAATTTTAAGTAGAGGGAGGTGGGGACCTCTAAATTGGATCAGCTTTAAAATTGAGCTTTTTTCTCTAATTTTTAAATTAAACTAAACCTTATCATAATGCAAATTTAGTTTCACAATTGGTTTGTGGATCTAAATTATATTATTATATGGTCCAAATTAGTTTATAAGTAAGGGAAAAAAGCCCTATTTCAAAGGTATCCAATTTCGAAAGTACCCCACTTCCGCCTATAGAATAATCCGTGATCAATTGTAGTTTTTATTTTTTCGAAAAAACATCACGCTTTATGTGTTTGTTGGTTTTTGGCTTAAAAAAATATAAATCTCTTCTCTCCAAAAAATAATTGTTTTTATTTTTATTGCTCTACGGGTTCTACGTGTAGATTTGAAGCACTATATAACCATCAAGTAAAAGTACAGATCTTCTTGTTAATATTACGAAGAAATTTCGGCCTAGCATTTCTCTCTGAAAATTCTTTTTATTTTAGTAGCTATACAACATAAATTTCAGCTAGAGTTGAGGTATTTGGAAAAGAGATAATCTGACATGATTGCTAGCAGAGCATACCTCTGGACGACCAAAGAGCAACTTTTCCCCATTGCAAACAATAAAAATTCCTCTAATTTTGTAGCAATGATTGCTCTTTCCAAAAAGTACTGTCTATTGAATTTTAAAAATTTATAGTATTCGTTAAATCCACCCCGTGGCATCCGAGAGAGAGAGGCTGAAAAAGGAGCTTTTTGGGGGAAAGGCAATAATCGTGTGGAGAGTCGAAAATACAGAGGAAATGAAATTTATCCATGGAGTGTGGGGAAATTCTGGAATTTTTGTGGTGGGAAATGTTATTTTAAGAGATGGGAAGTACAAGAGAATTGTTGGAGAAAAAAATATTGCTGAAGTGGAGAAATTAATTCTCAACACTTTTTCGTACAGAGTTTGTGCTTATTAATTGGTGAAAATTTTAATTTATTCTGCCCATTTTCATCTCCATCTCACCCTCTGCTGTTTTTGAACCTTGTAAACTTTGTCTAACATTCACATTTGAGTGGTCCCGAGAGGTAGGTTTTAGTCTTCTCAAGGATCTACCCATCTCCATTTGTATGGCCTCACATTTGCCCGAAGGTCCATCAGGTTCCTGCAGATGAGCCTGAACTTGGGGAGAGAACCATTGCTTAAAGGAATATAAGTAAAACTTTAATTAAATTGTACGTATAATTGAATTATTCTGGAGGTGGATTTTGAAATGAGTTTCGAGAGGATGTTTTTCGTTTTATCCATAATGCAAACTTCGAGGTAGAGTTTAGGAAGTCAATTGAAATTGAATATATAACTCAACACTCCCTCATCACCAAAACCATCTCTAAGCATTTTCCTACAACGTCTCATGTCATCCACTTCAACTTGGATGGATGATACTTCAGACCTACAGAGTTCATCGCAATATACAACTTTGCTCTCCATATGCTGATATGCGTGCGTGCCTTAAAGAGGTTTATTATAAAGGAAGAGTTTAGGGTTTCGTAAAAGCTCATCTTTGCACATATCGCAAGACAAAGTTTACCATACAAGAAATGCAATAAAACATCCTGAAACTCCCACGCGATGGAGATAAATAAATACATATCAACATCTTATAATTCATTCTAGCATTATTATTTGTATCTTGTATCTACAATTCTATATACTGGCAGCCAATTATTTTGAGATGAGTTGAATTGGAAAGATTTTTTTTCCACTCTAGCAGATATTGCAATTGGTGCAGAAATTGCGAAGTTAGAGCATTTGATTCCGAAGTGCTCTCATACACATTTCGCGCAATATTCTGTCAAGCACTTACAGTTATTTTCAATGAGTTTTGCAGGAAAACAACTAGAGCACAGTAAAAAAAAATCTTAGAATGAATAGTTATTATATAAAAATGTTTCTATTTGTATTTTTTAAATTCACTACTATGCATATGATGCATATAGTATCAAAAATATGAGCTCAATATTATTTATAAAGCAAATTTCATCATCCGATCCCTCTCATATGAACAACAGCCAAAAAATAAACTTATAGAAGTTTGTGGCAAGTGATATAAGTTTTGAAGTTTCCACTTACTCCGTGCCTGGAATGGAGTATCATTTATCAAAAACAATATAGACTGTAACACATTCGACGATTTATTACTGTCAAATACACACCACAAATGTTTGGGATGCCCTTTAAAACCTCTTTCACAATATTAACATGAGCTCACCCTTAACTTTTGCCGCTCAAATGCGTCTATAATCTCATTAAGTTTAGCACGAAGGGTGAGTTAGAATATTACAATAAGGCATACTTTTTCATTTTTCTTTTTTTTTGGAGCGAAGTATTAACACGCAGCTCCCTTTTTTGCAAAATACATTTATATAGCACTATTGTATGAGAGGTAATATCACGAAAAAGTTTTCCTTTCGAACGGAAAAGAACAAGCCAGAGGAAGAATGGAAGCTTTTGTTGAGTGCGCATGTTGGCTTGAGAAAGTGACTTGATTTTTTTTCAGTTGTTTGCGTGAAAAATTGCGATATTTCAGCAATTTTCTTTCTCAACCAGACAAAAATGAAATGAGAATGAAGTTTGAGTGTAGGAAATATTACAGCAAGGAAATGAGACTTTCTTATTATACTCTTTGGCTTAATGTGCATCTCTTTAATGGCCTCTACACACTAGAGAAAATTATGTCCATATTGAGGGGTTTTTCCTACACAGTCGTAAGAAATTTGCTTCAATATGGACATAAATTTCTCTAGTGTGTAGAGGCCATAAGCTTTTCAAGTCAAATACGTCATATTTGAACAGTACAAAGTAATTTCCCTTTATAAAACTGCGACATAAACTCGAGTAAACAATTTTAAAAGGAACTAAAAAAAATAATGTAATATTATCAATAAAATATTGGACTTTTACTACAAAATTCCTTAAAAATACAAACTAAAATGAATTTAGATCTATCTTTCTTTTTCTGACCATTTGCATAGTGATTTTAAAACATTGTTTTTTAAGGAAAGCGTGGCTTATAGATTAAAAAAATATATCTTCACTGGGCTCACAAAAAGCAAAAAAAAATATTCGGAAATAAATCGTACCTTGAATAATATAATACAATCATATTGAATATTGAAAATTCAAAATTGTCTACGTGGATCTTACTTTTCTAAGGGGCGTGACCTTAAGTTATATAGATGAAGTTTCCTCAGACAGTATTGTATAGGGGAAAGTGGACTGCCTTTGAATGCACTATCCTTTAAATATTTTATTTATATTTTTCTTATTTCCCAAAGCAAAAATTCTATTAGTTTTCGATTAATCACTCTTTTCCAAGACAGGCCAAGTTTCCCCTACCTCTTTCTAAATAACGTCGAATAAAAAAAAGGTTTTTTTTTTTTGTATAAATTGGTACAACTACTTATACTGCTTTTTAAAATTTATTTCTTGCAGAGTTTTTCTTTAAATAATACCACGGAAGGGTCAAATAGAGAGTGTTGTCGAATATATAATAAAGCATATGTAAAAATTTAAATAAATTGAAATCGAGTCTCCCTTATTCATATAGGTTTTTGTTCGTTATTATTCAGTGTGTGGAAAATATTTAATTAAAAGTTTGTCATGCCAAAAAGAAATTTAAACCTATTACTCAATTAGATTATGTTTAGTGAAGAATATAAATAGTACAGGGTGAGTCAATTGAACTGCAACTAAATTTAGACTGCTATAACTTTGAAACCGTTTAGGACAGCATGCTAAAGTTTTGCATAAGGTTAGTTTATTTTATTGGTTACAAGCCCAGAGAAGCATTTATGATTTTTTTTTGTGATTTTTTTTTATCTGTAATGGCACTAAAACATGATGGCGTGATTGCTCTATATATATGTATTGCTCTATATTTAGCTCTCTTCAAAACCTTAATTTGATTAAATCTTTTGAGTTTTGAAATATAACTCAATATAGGGATAGGGTAATGTCGTACATTTTGGAAAACAGTGTGTTTTAGAACCAATCTGGGGTGTTTTGGAATGCTTCATAAATATATCGCTGAAAATCATATAAATACTTGTTTCGCCTTCATTTTTAAGTTTTATTTGAATTATTTGACTTTCTACGTACCAGATATACATAAAACTTCTGAAATTAGATTAAATTTAGAGCGCAACATACGTGCGGAAATTGATAGTGTATCATTCCACTGTTCACAAAATCTTAAGTGTGGTCAATTTTGCCGATGTTAGCAGAAAAAGTGCTAAGTTTTTCATTATTTAAACTATTTTTTTTAGTGAAATTGAAACGTAAGTTTGATAAAAAAGTGAAGTTTGGACCTTTTATTCAGAGGCCAATGATCAGGTTCAATGATTTTTTTTTGATTTTTTAGTGAAAAAAGCAAATTTACAAAAGTAAACAATCCAGTGCATTTTGGAATGTGAAAAATCTTTACAGTATTTCATGTTTTTCTTGAAATTCCTATACCAAGGGAGTCTTCAAAAGGCAAACCATATATTCAGGATAATGTGGTGAAGACTCTGAAAGCATTCAGGTGTGAGAAATGTCTAAGAGATGCCTTGATGGAATTCAATGAGTCAAAAAGTACGATTTTCACCGGTAAGTGTCCAGTGAAATGCCAGATTGGACTCTCCAAAACTTACTCCTGAGGGGGAGAAGGGCCTGGCGCAATGCTTCTCAGATTGTTACAATCGGTGGCATCCAATAACCCAAGATCAAGTGTTGGATATCCTGTGTACGAATTCGTCTTGTTCCAAAATACCCTATTTTTCTTTGTTCCAAAATACCCCATTTTTCTTTGTTCCAAAACACCCACATCATTCCAAAATGTACCATTTTATTTCTTTATATTTTTTGCTATCTTAAATAAAAAAATATGCTTTTTCCAGTAATTTTCGATAAGATTTTTATTCTTAATAAAATAAAGAATATATAAATATAAATTTCAACGAAAAAAAATAATTTGGGAAAAAGTTTGAATAGACTGAAAATTGAAAATGCTAAAAGTCGGTCCAAAATGTACCACAATAACCTACTGCTAGCATTATAAAACTCTATGGTGGATGTCGAAAAAAAATTGCATCATTGTCAACCATCGTTCTTAAGGTGAACAAGCGAATTGAACAAAATCCGCGTCATCGCTGTAGACAAACGGTCCCTGAGACGCACAAATCGCAAATAACCATGAGACAAATATCCAGAAATTACTTCTATATGAAGACTTAAAAATTCCAAAAAGCATAAGATATTTATCGATGTCCAAGAAAAGTTATGCTCGATTGGGTGAATGAGTTGCTTCGCTTGGTCATTAGACGATTAATGCTGAAGATCAGCTTCTCTGATGGGCAAAATTATTAAAATGGTTGTGTCTACCTAAGGGAAAGGTCATATTATAATTTCAACATTTGAACGTCCACCGGAAGTCAAGGACCATCATTTTATTATATACATATAGTATGGACTTCCGCAATGTCAAATTATCGCTTTCCTTTGCTATTTTTGGACAATGGAGTCAAAATGAATATCAATGTGCATCGAGTAATTGTCCTGGAAGAAGCTCTTAAACCGTGACTGTACACAAAAAAAAATCGGTTAGAAATAGTGGAGATTCATCCCTTTCGTCGTCAGCCTTTCGTCTTGAATGGGATCACAGATGTAGTCTTATCTTCGTTCAGCGTGATTTTATAGCAAATTTTAAATAAATTCTTAAGTGTTGACTATTCTCTGACTTTTTCTCGTTTACGTCAACAAATTTAATTTTCAAATAAAAAAAATACATCATTTTGAAAAGTTGCAGTTCAGTTGAGTCACCCTGTAGTGAAAGTCAAAATTTTCAATATTGTGTGAAAATTCAAAATCTATAACTTTTATTTTAATAAAAAGTACCTCTTGAACTTTTGTTATTGGTGACCCTCCTCTGAAGATCACCCCAAAAAAGTCTTTTCCAATAAAGAAAAAGTTGGAGTTTGAATCTATTCTAATTTCTACGGATAAAAGTTGTTATTTTTATTACTTTTTTCTAATGTAAATCAAGGTCAAAAGAGCTTTTGAGAGAATTTAACTTACGACAAAAATCAAATAAACTGAGATACTATTTATAAAAGAGTCAGGAGATTTATAATTTATTTCCCAAATATTTTGAAAAATGTTCTTTCAGAATTTCATATTATTTCAGTGGGAAAATAAACTGTTTAAAGTTATTTTAATTAAAATTAACCCAAAGAATACGCACAATCACAAATTTGACCTAAAGTGTTTAACTCGTGTTACTGACCGTAGCGAAACGACACTTAACTTTTCCAATTTACTCATGCTGTGTTTTCAGGGGTAAAATATTAAATTTCCACCCTGAATTTTAATAACAATTCCAAAAAGGAGCAAAAAACAATATACCGGAATTGAATACGAAAGCGGGGGTTTATACTAGGGAATAATAAAGGGGTTCATAAGACGTCTGTTAATTTCTTTTCAAATTAAATGCTTTTACTTCTCACGCCCTCTGGCTCTCTATAAACAGGATGTGTTGGTCTTGCAGTGGTCAGCAAGTTAAATTAAAATTTCTCTGAGTCAGAATGAGATGTCCAAAGAATCCGAGAAGTGTAAGGTAGAAATGTAGGGGGGAAAAACAAATATACCGGGGATGTAAAAAAAAAAGACTGGATGGCAACAACCCAATAACACGACAATCATCCCTTTTGCAAAGCTATACATTGCTTTTTGTTATGGGTGGAAAAACAACATTTTTATGAGTTCGATGTTTGTTGGTTTTTCCCCTTTTTCCACCATCATACTGCACCCTCTTAGTCGCTCTCCTTGACGAATGAAAAGCTCCCACAGTTCAAGGTATTCATCCTTCTCTTTTTTTGGAGTAAACGTATGACAGAGTTTATGCGATAGTTGTTTGTTCATGGATTTTTTTTCCAATTGGAGCGACTTTATTAAAGTCTGAGGTATTTAGCCCCAAATAACCCTTTGTCACTCACCACTCAGCAGAATATTCATGTAATTTTCGGAGCAGCTTTTGTGGCATTTTTGTATAAACGTATGCATAACACACTCATATTTTTCTCCATATTTTCATGTTTTTGCGCAGTTTTTTTTTCTCTTGAAAACATCAACGAAAAAACTCAGAAACTCTTTGGTGGATTTGTTTTTTTTATATTTTTTTGGTGGAAAAAATAGAGAATGGAATATTGTGTCAGACCGACCTCAAGGGATAAAATGCAAAATTCATAACCCTCCAGGTGCATTGAAAGTATGAATCTATAACTTGAGTATTTACTCTTGTTGACTTTAAAGCTTATGCAGTGAGCTTTTTAAAAGCATTAATGTACACGTACATATAAAACAACCGCTGTGGGACATTAAGAAAGTGATTGTACTCATAAGAATTCTGAAAAAATTTCTTATAATTTTTTTTCGGTTGAGGAACATTTAACAACCGACTTGAGATCATTTGTATTACGAAGTTTAGCCTCTTATCAAAGTATTGCATGAAGAGGTGGTGATGTGAAAATATGTGCTCTTATAATTTTATTAATTTATTTGAATGAGAAAAGTGATTCTGCATATATTTAAATCGTAGAATATTATACCAACAAACATAAATTCGAGTAATCTTCGAGATAAAGAATCGCATTAAACAGGCTGACCTCGACAGTTGAAATTCTATTCTCAATCGAATTTGCATTAATTCCCAGTTACAAGCATTCTGGTAGCCTGTGAAGAATTTCAAGCTCCCATTAGATTATTAAGGTTTATCAATCACTGATTTGTCTGTTTTACATAGTTTAAATAGCTAAAATCGTTTGCAACTCAATAGATCAATCAGATTGAACCAGGATTAAGGGGGAGAGTGTACATCATCGTTGGAATGGTGTCTATCTTATATGAAACATAAAAGGAATTTCATCGGAATAGAAAATAGGTTTTTCTAGATATTCAATGTTTATAATTCGAAATTTGATTTTACGATTTTAGCACTCCTATGTGGCAATAGCATTTCGAAGGGTTTTAGGACTTCACAAAATCGCTCATTATCACCTATTAGATTGCAGGGAAGATGTATCTAAAATCACCATTTTATATCACACAGAGTGGCTGAAAAAAAATGCAACAAGATTCAGAAATGATAGCTTTCAATCCACTTGCGAGTTCATATTTTGCATCATTATAGCTTATTTGCTTGCGTTCTAATGAACTGGTGCGCGGACCTGTCTCCGATTTCCCTTCCTAAACTAAGTGATATTAGTCGCGTTTATTTCACTAATGCTATGTTTCGGTTTTCAATTTTGTTATATTGAATTTAATATGTATATAGGGGAAAGTGGTCTGCCTTTGAATGCGGCACCCTTTGAATGTTTTAGTTTTTCTCTTATTTATCAAAGCTAAAATATTACTTTGTTAACTAAAGTTAATACTATTAACTATTTCCTATTAATTTCGATTAACAAAATAAAATTTTAGCTTTGGGAAATAAGAGAAAAATGGAAGCATTCAAAGGCTGCCGCGTTCAAAGGCAGGCCACTCTCCCGTAACTCTATGGTTTATACGGTTAGAGAACTAGGGTTTCTGCCGTTTACCCGAGGAGACCGGTTTTGAAATCGGTCGAAAGCCACAAACAGTTGATTGAAATAAACTTGAATTGAATTGAACTGAATTATTATATCGGTTAAAAGCTCACAAAAGCATTTCCTAAAATATTTTGTTAAACTTCTGAAATCTGTAATGGAACTCATTTGATGACGCTATAATTTACTGGAAAGTTGGATGCAGCTATTTTTAGGGCTCTTCAAAACCTGAATGTAAACTTTTCACTTTTCGAAACATATCTTGGTTGCAAGGATACTTGTAGCATTTTAAAATGCTTTTATGGAGCTGTAAAAAATGCTGCATTGCTAGTCATCGTCTTTAAGGTAGAGAAGCAAATTGAACGAAATCTGAGTCATATCTGCAAAACCGGTGGCAGCCAAAATCCCGAAAGACAAAATCCCAAACGCCAAAATCCCGAAAATACCTAAAACCCAAAAGCCAAAATCCCGAATGTTCAAAATTCTGAAAGGGATGAAATTATGTGGAGGAAAATATTTAGAATAATTTCCCAAGACACAGAAGATTTCCCTTTGCCTCCAACAAGCGCAAGTGCAATCGTGGGAGTATCTATGACACTTTTAAGAATTCGAGATTTTGACTTTCGGGATTTTGGCGTTCGGGATTTTGGCTTTCGGGATTTTGGCGTTCGGGATTTTGACTTTCGGGATTTTGGCTTTCGGGATTTTGACCAGGACCCGAGTGATTGAATGTACTAAGTACGTAAATTTCCATATTCAATACTCGAACTCAAACAGAGAGCGCAGTTTATGTACGTATCTATGTATCTACTTTGTTTTTTTTTTCAACTTGTCATTGAACTAGAGCTCAAACAGTTTGGGATATTGACATTCGATCTTCAGTGACCCCCATTAAAATTAATATCTCCAGAATTTTTTTCTAGTTGCATTAGTTACATACAAGATTGACCGAAATTATCACAGAAATTTACGTATTATCAGAGGAACTAATGACATGAGAAAATGTTTTCCTTTAAAATAAAAAAGTTTTAGTCTTTTATTTGAAAATCACTTCTGCAATATTCTTTACAAGGATTTTATAGGAGGAACTTCATGATCTGCATGAAGGCTATTTCGTTAAAAAAAATAAGTTCAATTTATGAGCAATATTCTGGGTAAAGAATTCCACAGATTATTAGGTAAAGTATTTACTGAATTACTTTAACTAACGAACATCTTGGTACATCCACTCTTGGAGTTTCTTCTAATCTTATCTAATCCATCTTTTCTCAAGGTACATTTCCGATCTAGTCGATTGATTTGCCAATTTGTGCTGTCGAAAATCTGCTTCAAGTATCTTCAAGGAGTAGGCACATGACCTAGATTGAAATGGGTTTCATCCTTTATATCGTCTCTCAAGTCAAACAAGGTCCTACCGGGATAACTCTTGGGTGTGTTGTTAATCAATTAACAATAGCCGCTACCTCGGAAAATTCCTTAGAAAAGGTTATACAAGGAAATTTGAAATTTTCATGGAACTCCTTAAGCTTATTTATAGCACATGATGGTCTTCAGAAGACAACACGTGTTTCCCATTGAATTTCTTAAAACCACCCGTTGTCTCTTTACACTTCTACGTAAAACACCTTTTACGAATTTTCCATGACAATACCTCTGCTTGGGAATATCACCTGGAACAGATAATATTTTTCAGGGTTGAAGCACAATTTCAATTTGTCAGTCACAGAGCAGAAATTCATTGTTGAAGGTGGCATGAAAGGAAATTCATATTTAATTGATTTTGCATCACATGGAAACATTTTCATTTGCCATAAATTCATTTTGTAGATGTAATTGAAATTGCAGGCAAAATGAAACAGCTGGACGATACTGAACGTTTTTGATAAGTCTTTCTATATCGTCGGTTGGATCAGCAACTGTGCTAACTGCATTTGTTTTATGTCTATATTCGTTGTAAATGATGCATCACTGCGTGGTGTTTGAAACGAATGTGAACACGAAGCAAATACAGTTAGCACAGTTGCTGATCCAACCGTCTGACGATAACTACATCAATAGATTGTGATTTTTGGAATATCGTACATATCATCGAAAACCGCAATGGTATTTTATATCGTTCAAAAATATAGTTTAATTAACACCGTCAAAAGGAGAATTTATACAATTTTTGTCGATGATACCCTTTTTATTGAACTGATTAATTAAAACTGGCAATTAATACATTTTTTTAGGAGAGAAATCGAAAATTCGGCATGTTTCACCAGGCGCCTCCATCAGTACCAGGCGTCCCCACCAAAAGTAGAGCACTTTAAAACAAATCAAAATAACTACACTAATTTTTCATCTCACGTTTTATGATAATATTTACATATTTATTCTGTATTAGGGGGAAGGGAGGCACATTTGAATTGGAGTGTCAAAGTGCAAAAAAAAATTGTCGCAAAAACTCTACGATCATCTTTTTAAAGAACTCCAAGGCTGTGGGAAAGATATTCACCTCATCCTGTACTTTGGAAGTTCAACTGATTGAAAAATACTGGGGACTTTTGAAGACCTCAGGGATAAGGCTCAGCCAGCTGAAGACTTGCCGTATTTCAAAAGAAACTAGAAAAGGCCACCCAATACCAAGGAGACTGGTTTACCAATTCTATAATGAAGGAAGTTAAGAAGAAGGTAAGAAACAAATAGATAAAAAACAAAATTAAAATCCCAAGAAAAAATCTTATCAAAAATACATTTATCTTTTTTTTGTAATCTGTGGTTCATGAGAGCCATTTTTCAATGGTCAAAATTTTTCGTTTACATCTGAGCTTTTCCTTTTTATTTCAAGTGAATACCTATCCAATATTTAAGTGAAGCATGAAGTGCATGAATGCCTTCCGATGTATTTTCCATCTGCTAAATTTCCCTATCCTCCTCTATATGTGAGATCCATGTGGAAAAGCTTCGATTGATTATCTTCTAATGAGTTCCTTCAGATATATAGCAATTGAGGCTTTCAGTTGGTTCTTCTTATACCATTGAATGATTTCTAGTTGAAATATATTGAAGGATTGCTGATGGTATATGTGCTTTTTGTGGGTACGGTCTGCCAGCATGGTATAGACAATGCACAGTAGTTTCAGTTCGCTTCCCTTCTATCATTTCTCTCTTTTAATGGTATCCCTAGGATAAAGTAGTTATGTATATATTGAAGTGTACGGTTCATCGACATTGTCTCTGAAGCAATTTCAATCCTCATCGGTACGTGAAGCGGAACGAAAGATTAATTGTAACCAAAAGCCCGTTCATTGAAACGCACAAACACAATCATTGCTCAGGGGTTGAGACAGAGACGTTGCTGCATGGTTTCGGTGTGATGATAATGAGAACAGGAGGTGCTCCGGAGACTGAGATAGGTGGTATTCGTTATTGTTGAATCTGTTCATTGTGATATAGATACGAAGACAGCATCCCTAATATAAGATGCAAATGAGTGACAGATTCAATTCCGTATCAACACACAACTCCTACACCTCTATACTATATCTGTGACAACATACAACTCCATCCCATCCTATTCATCCACAATTCCCCACCTCCTCCATGCGTAAAGGAATAATTACGATTCCTGGATGATATTAGAAATGAAAGACATTTTGCTGACAAAGTCATAATACCATTTCGTAACTATAACATTTATTTAACATGGAATACATGGCAAATAGACATAACATTGTTGCCGCAATGTGGTGTTGGCATTATTAGCTCCATTGTGAGCTGAATACATCATAAGAAAATCATTAAGTAAATGGATTGAATTAGATGAAAAAGGGTCTAGGATTGTAGAAGATCCATCAACGTATAGCGAACAATAATAGAAATTTCAATTTCTATAAAACACCCATTATCACGAATTCATTTCATTGAACTGCGATGTGGTTAATTAAGTATAATAGTATATGGAATACTTTATATTATATCCGTGGAAAATTTGTAATTTATTCTATTCTACTGCCAGAAATACGTTATTATAAAGACATTGTTATTAAATTAAATTATTACTCGAAATGTATGCGAAAATGTTATATGAACTATTAATATATTTTTTTAAATAGACAGAAGCATGCAAGCGTAATTATAATAATTTGGAGATTATTTTAATTAAAATTTCATGAAATCAATAAATATTAATGTTTTTTTATTATAATGAATAGAAATTTTAAATATGCTGCTTGTCATTTTATTGCTTTGTGCTATTATGATGGTAACGAAGTTAAAGTCCCTGAAATCGACGGCTAAATTCTATTACTATTTTGAGTCCTTTTAGAGTAGACACTCTGAGAAACAGGCGAGATCCGGCATTTTAGAGACTTCTGTATGTTTTGACTTCAAAGGTTTAAAACATTATTTCTAAAACTCTGAAAACACAACACTAAATTTCATAAATTTTTTAGTCACTACTTATCCTTCGAGGTCCGGTACGAAATGAAATGAAATTTTGCGTAACGGTACTTAGAAAATGTTGTTGTTATTTTACCCTGCAATATTGATCCGAAATAGGTGTAAATATATTATGCTTTTTAGGTGTATAATGGGTTAAAATTACCCTTTTTTATGTTAATTTTACCCTTTAAAAGGTGTAAAATTAACATTAAAAAAAGTTGATATATTTTTACACCTAACAAGTGTTAAAATATGAGGAAAAAAAGTTAATCGCACCCTCATTTTTTCCTTAGTGATGAATAAAACGAATCAGTGACAAATTCATAGAAACTTACATTCAAAAATTCAAAACATTCAAAAATTGGCCCACCGCACTGGTCGAATCGAGGATCCTGGTCGAGTGAAGGCACTTTACCTTATACAACCTGTGAAGGAGTTTTCCATCGTTTTCACTCCGGTTGGTCAGCAACACTAAGGCGGCGGTGGCCGCAAAACGCAAAACATATAATTACTTTAAAGGACTCGAGTGTAAACACAATAAATTAATAAATAAAATAAATAAATTATCTTGAAATTTTGTATAGCTAGCACACTTTCTAGTGTAGACTTTATTAAAATAACTCGATTAGCGTTTTTGCCACATTTATTTACATGGAATAATCCATCGCGTCTCAAACACGCAGGGTCTCCCATATGCTATCGGCGAGTTCTAATTTTCATGAAAATTTGGGCATCGTTGTATTGCTGGCTAATGAGGCTATTCTATTATTTCAAGCACAAGGAATGGAATTGCAACCCAAAAGGAATGCTGGAATTTTTGACTTTAAAGCTATATGCACACAAAATCAGGTGTATATTATCGATTCTATAAAAAAAAACAGTTGTAAAGTCATCCAACTAAAGAGAAAAGAATCGCACTCAAGTGTTCGAACTTTCCGTCAAGCATTTTACACTTTACTATTTTTTTATATTTATTACCGACAAACACCTTAAAATTAACCCACAATCTTTTTTAGGAGTATTGTGACCTTAATAGTGTAAATGTAAATGCATTGTAAAAGTGTTAAACCCTTATGTTCTTGCAGTAATTTATGTCTGTAGTTATTTTAATTACTATTTACCGTTTAAATTTATGTATTAATTTTAAAGAGTTTTTAAACAGGTCAATTTGACCGTTTTTGTAGATTTATTTTAGAAAGTTATCTATCACTGCTTTTAAAGCACATTCAAAGACTAAAAAATATGAACAGGCAATAACCCCTGAATCGACATTATCTGAGGGTTCTCCGAAAATTTCAGATTAGTTTCTAACAGTTTGTGCTTGAGTTTTGGTAACGGCCAGATTGACGAATTTAAAAGCAAACAGAGGAATGCATTTTTTATCTTTATGCGGTGAAAAGTGGACGTTGTGAGGCAAGAAAAAAAACTCAAATCATATTCAAAATTTAACGTATTTAATGTTAAAATCTTCTAAAAGGAACAAATATTTAGATAGAATTCAATATTCATCAAATATTGGAATAAAAATCCATAATTTTAATCAATTTATTTTATCCAATTTTACCCTCAGTGTCCAATTTTATCCTCAAAGTGTCTAAATTTAGAAACTGGTCAAAATTATGAGCTCTTACCCTAGCTATTTGCGGAAAAATGAAAAACTAGCGAAAAATAATTTTGCTGGTGATGGGGGGATTTGGGTGAAGGAAGCAAAAAATCTATTTGTTAGTTCAAGAGTTCTCATCGAATAACAAATGTTCATATTTTATTTTGATAAGTTTCTAAATTTAAAAAAAAATGACAAATAAATTCGTGCAACATAAATTAATTACTACTTAACTGGTTTCTTATCAATCAAGAGCGATGCAGTCTCATTGAAAATTTTAAGGCCCTTCAAAGAATCCATATTTGGCAAATTGATTGAGAAATGAGCCCTTCAAAGTAGCTGAAATTCGACCTTCAAAAATTTATAAAATGGAAAATTTTCCGGCCATAGGTACTCATGGACGAAAGGTCTGCCTGAACTCTCTTGGTGTGCTAATTTCGAGAGAAACTAATGGAAAATATAGTTGTAGAAGATAGGAGAGTGTAGTGGAAAAATGTCACTACGAGTTGTCGACATATTGGGGTCACCAAAAAAAAGCAGATTGTATATAATTACTGTTGTATTTTTGAGTTCAAAGAGAAGTACATAAGATTTATAAAATTTGACTTTTTTGCTTTGGCATATTAAAACATCCCGGTTCAATATTATTATAAACTAATTGCGTATGGGAATTAATTTGTACGTTTGGAATCAATCTTTTCTATTCTTTTAGATATTGACCCAATCTTTACTATAAAATATTTAACTGTTTCACTCGTTTTACTTATGATGATATCCTGGGAATGGACACATGCAGAAATTTTGCACTTTAAACTTATCAAAACAAAACTCATTCGCAGTGCTATATCATTAATACTAGTCATTAAATATTTTATTATGAAAACCATAGGGGACACTGGGGCAAAAAGTTACAAATTGAAAATTTGAAAATCTAATATCTTACAAGATAAAAAAGACAGCGGCTTAAATTTTTTTCCATAGATGGCCTCCATAGACCTTCTTCAAAATCGTAAGTTTCTTAGAATTCGAATTAGGATTTCACAAAATAAAAAATATTGAAATTTTTAACCCTATTTTTAAAATGTTTTCCTTACAGAAGATATCAATTTTGACCTACTTATTTAGCAAAATTGATGCACTGGTAAATATTTCCCAAATGATTTGGACTCCTTGAATACGAAACCACTATCTATTTTGAAATTTTACAAAGATCCTTTTCTCCAGAAATCCCTTTATTAAAAATGACCACTTGGGGTAAAAAGTAACAAAAGGCATTAACTCTGAAAAATGCGACCAATTTAGTGAAAATTTTTCCATTTTCGTACACATTTCACGAGATATCTCCAAAACTACATAGGTTGCCAATTTGGGGTTTGCGGTTGCCTATTCTATATTAAATTGGCTTTTATTTTGTATTGTATTACTATTATTTGCTAATTCATTCTAAACTGACAGAAAATAGCTAATAAACCCAAAAGTTTTTTTGACGCGCTAGAAACATATGGGAAACATAGGAAATGTCATGCCCTTGACAAAAGGTATGGAGCAAAAAGTAACAAAACCGAAGCAATTTTCTGATGTCTCACGGTGAGAAAAAACGTCATTTCCATGTTTCACCGCTTTTTGTTAGCATTGGTCAAACGATTAGCAGTCTCTTGTGTGTTTTTTTTTTCTAAAATAGCTTGAAAAGCACTTTTCTCGTTCAGATAGAGAAAACTGTGTTTTAAAAAAGTGTAGAGGAATAAATTTTCTATAAAAATATGTCATCTAGCTATTTTTTTTAAATTTATGAAGGCCTGTAATAAAGCAAATTAAATTATGATAATATCCCATACCTGGTACTATTTGCCCCAGCATTTTTGAGAATGGTCATAAAATTACCTTATAGAAAACAGCTCGATAAATGTATTTCCTCACACAATAGAGGAAAATGACTTTCACAAAGTTGTAGAGCAGCAAATTTCCTTTAAAACTGCACTAATTAGAAATTTCTGGGGCGCTAGGGTAGCTTGTAAAAAAATAAAATATCCGTCTTGTGACTTTTTGCCCCGGTCTCCCCTACTTATTGTGTCATTTGAATTTCAATAACCAATAAAATCTGTTTGTTTTAGTCTCCTGGAAGTTTTTGTTCAGAATGGTTGATACAACTGAGTGCTACTCGGAATTTATCAAGATTGAGAATTTTCTCAATCTTGTAATTAAAATTTTAACTTTTTCTTTTTTCTCACGAAAAATTTTATTTGGTCTTGAAAAATACACCTTTCTTGTTGTACTTATCTACTACATTTTATCAATAATTATAGCTTTCATCTATCTCAATGGCACTATATTGGAAGCAGTTATGGTTATTGAGATCTTTTTAGGTGTTGTGCAAGTTTTAGTAAAACTACTGACCGTCTTAACCAATGAAAAGGATTTATATGAGCTACTGTTGTGGATCCGAGGACTTCATCAAGATTGTACATTTGACGCAATAAGACAGTCTGTAGAAACTCATTTCAGTACCATCCAATTCTTTATAAGGATATTTAAAAAGTAAGTTTTATTAGAATGAGCTGTTCACTAATGTGTTTTTTAATTATTAAAAATTTTATGAATATTCTAGTTATTTTTAGTACTAAGTTTCTTGATAATACCTCACTGTTTTGTGCACTTCCATGAAAAAGAAACTTAGTGAAGAGCCCAGAACATTTTCTAAAGGAACTGAACGGTCAATATTAATTTCAGAATTATCTGTGTACTTTATAACATGGCCGCAGCTGGAGTAATTGCATATGCCATTTATATCAATTTGGTGATTTTTGCGATTCCTTGGATACCTGTGAAGCAGAATGAGTCAAATATTTACCATCATATTAACCAAGCTTTCATTTTACCAAGCATAACGATCATAGCTACACCTTGCGAATACATTTTGATAACTATTGGATTCTACATTATAGCCATACAAAATATTTTTCACGATATGATTAAACAGTTAGATAATTCTAATCTCGAAAACAAGAAAAAGGTTTTAAAAACTATCTATATTTTTCATTGCAAAATTCTAAAAAATCTTAAAATGTTCAATGATGTTTACTCTTTTGTCTTTACAATTCAAACTTTATCGAGTTCAGTGATAATAATGCTCCTATTTTACATAATTCGTATCGAAACAAATCTTATATTCGTACCACTTGTTCTCGGAATTTATTTACAATTTAGTTTATTGTGCATATTTGGAGAATTAATATATTCAAAGACCACAAATATTTTTGTCGACTTGTACTTGACAAAATGGTACGAATTCGATTTGAGCGATCAAAAAGTTTTTCTGATGATGATGCGTGCGTCCCAAAATCCTTTTGGGCTTAAAGCTGCTGGGATGTACGATATTAATATTGTTATGTTTATTCAAGTTGTAAAGGCTGGATTTTCTTTTTGTGCTATTCTTTACACATTCACTTAAACCAAATGAAATATTTATAAATGCTTTGGAGCACAGCCACAATTATATCTACTTTGCAAACGTATTGATTACAATTTAGAAAGAAAGCATGAGAAGCTAGGATCTAGTTTTAATATCTTTATTGAGTCACAATGGAGGAGGAGGGTGAGACAGTTTTTGGCCACCGAAATGTTTTTTTTTTTTCAGAGTCACTGGTTAAATACTTATGATCTCTTTTCGAAAAAAAACTAGAAAAACACAATTTTAGATCAATTTCGTAATGTTGTTCTTTATGTTATGGAAAAAGAAATTTTAATTATTAAAAAAATATATAGATATAAGATAAAACAGATTTTATTAAAAATGGATTCGATATACTTGTAGATCGTATGGTATAATTGAGACGGTATCCTTAATTAAATAAACCATATTAAGGAAAGGGGATGGCAAAGCATCCCAGGCTTTGCGAAGAGCTCGAACTCGTGCGTTAGATGTAATCCCTCAAAAGTACTTTCGCATCATTTACAGTTTACCGGTTCTCAACCGATTTAGACCGATTTGTAAATACTTGAAAGATCCCACAAAATAATTGTAAGAGCAATAAAATTGATTTTCGGACAAAAATTACTTATCGATTCAAAATCGGTTCATTGCCGGTTCAGAACCGATTTTAACAGATTTATAAATCACTCAAAACATTTTCTAAAATAATTTAGAACTGATTATATAATTGAATTTCGAATAAATATTGGAACCGGTTCAGTTTTGTCGGAAATTCCAAGACATTTCCAACGAGCCCAAACATGACCCCATTCGCCTGATATATGCATAGAAAAAAAAATTTGAAGTATAGAGAGATTCAATAACAATGGCATTAAAATCAATGCCATAAATTCAATGTCAAAAGTATGCCAAAATCTCTTAAATTTGGATCAATTTTGGCATTAACTTCGAATTCTGCTCCAAAACTAATGAAATGGTGGAATTAATTTTAGTACATTTTTGCATTTATTTTGAAAAACCCAAATTTTAGCAACAAATGGCATTGAATCTAGAGAATCCTGTATTGAACTTCAAGAGATTTTGGCATCAATTATAGAGCACTTTGGCATTGATTTTGAAAAACCCGAATTTTAGCAACAAATGGCATTGATTCTAAAGGAATGGTGTCAATTTAAGAGCATTGTGGCATCAATTTAAGAGAATTGTGGTATCAACATTAGAGCATTGTAAGATCAACTTAAGAGCATCGTGGTATCAACTTTAGAGCATTGTGGCATCAACTTTAGACCACAGTGCTCTTAAGTTGATGCCACAATGCTCTTAAATTGATGCCACGATGCTCTTAAATTCATGCCACAATGCTCTTAAATTGATCCCACAATGCTCTTGACTTGATACCACGTTGCTCTTAAATTGATGCCACAATGCTCTAAAGTTGATACCACAATGCTCTTGACTTGATACCACGTTGCTCTTAAATTGATGCCACAATGTTCTAAAGTTGATACCACAATGCTTTTGAATTGATACCCACTGAGAGAAAAAAAAGATTAAAATTTATTCTTTTCTTCATAATTTCTAGTCTTTTTAGGGCTTAAAAAATATTAAGATTTTTTTATTCTTAATATTAGTCCTATAAAGAATAAAATCAAGTCGGAACTGAAAATAAGATTTTTTTCGAATAACTTTAAATCTTTTTTTTAAGAAGCTATCAGATTAAATTTAAGACTGCAGAAGATTAATTTCAAGAATAAAGAAGAATAGAAATAAGTCATTATGCAGAATGAAATTAAGTTTTATTTTTCATAATTTTAAGAGTATAACCAGTAACCGCGTCTTAAATTATTGATATCTTATTACCACTCTCACGGTCTAGGAGAATCAAAGCCTTGAGCAAGAGAAACAGGATACAATCTTGTGAGCCTGAAACACACAAAAAAAGAAATTAAATTTTAGGATAATACTATATAAAGAGTGATCTGATCATTATTACCTTTTGTTGTAAGGGGATCATACATTTTCTTCAATAGCCGCTTATTGGCCTTATCTTTGGACTATGATGTACAAGAGCTTAGTGACAAGACAATCCGAGCAAAATTGTTTGTAAAAGATGCACTATCACCGATGACGTTTGATTTTTCAGAGTTAAAGTCCATCATCATCTGAAATATTTGAAACATCATTACAAATATTCAATAAATGAGTTAAGTATAAAAAAGCTAATTTGTGAGAAATTATAAATATATTTTTTACAATTTAGGGTAGAATAAATACTAATTAAAATAAGCGGTATTTTCATTAAAAAAAATCTTTCTAAATATATGTAAATATCGGTTATTCTATTCCATGAGAAAGCCCTATTATCTGCACGTAACCCTGGACTTCCTTGCGCATCTTGCGTACATATTCACAAATTAAAAATTAAGTCTTTAAGGACGAAAGGGTAAAAAATTGGGTGTCTAAAAAAAATCACTTTTTCTGCCTTTTTAAACCAAACTTTAGAAGGGTGTTGGAAAAATTTTCTTTTTCGGGACACCGGTGACCCAATCGTCCTTAAATGGTTAAGATTATTTTACCAACTATACCAATCTACTATTAGATTCGTCAAAAATACAAAACATATACCGAAATATAAGATCCCTAGACTGTACAAAAACTATAAGAAACCAAGCTGCCCTTTGATGCCTCTTCTCCTTTGGCTACTAATGGACACTACGGTCCATGCTCTACCTTAAAATAAGGTAACAAGCCTTATAGTCAACTTGCTCCACGAAATTCAAACCCTCCAAATACATTTACTAAAGACCCAGGTTATTGAATATTATCTAACTTCCACCCGGAAACACATAGAAGTCCAACTACACCTTCAATGGATAAGGATATTAATTGAAATTTCACTAATCTTTCATGCGGGAACTCAAAAACTCCTATAATACCAACTAAAGCTTAAGACTCGCAATCACAAAGCATTTAACTTGCATAAAAAATTACATAACGTGTATCCAGAAACTGAAAAAGTCCATCTTAAAAGATAATTCACAAAGATTTCCACTAAAAACTAGCTTGTCTTGTATTAACACACAAATCTATGTCGACGCCCCGGATGCACTGGACGCCCCCACGGGGAAGATAGGTTAGGACGGTTTGGACATTTGTATTGCACTTACCGCATTCTCTTCCGTCCACTTCGTCAGATGATGTTTCAGGAGGATTACGTCTCCAATGAACTGGTCGAATGAACACTTGGAGAGGGCTCCAGCATCTGGAATTTCCAAATGTTTTTTCCTGAAAACGCCGCATTCTTCCACACGCTTTTTTCTTCTTCCTCACTTGGTCCCCCCTGAATCTCGCACAAACCTAAGATCCCATTGAATTCTCAAGTTGACAGATATCTTCATGGTCTTCACAGTTACTATTTGCTATCCATCTTCCTGAAACAATCATCGCAAATTAGTAAAAGAAAATAAAGAAGAAAATTATTTACCTCTTGTGCTGCTAACAGCTTGGCGTTCACTGCCAAAATGGCTGACTATCTCACGTCAGTCGCACAATTCTTTTTCTCACTCTCTCACATAGCACGGACACATTGCTGTGCACTATATTCGTTTCTTTCTCTCACAGAGAGAGTGAAGAATAAAAATAAGTCTCCGAAAAAATTGAATTTAAGACTAAAACTACTAAAAATTAATCTGGGATATGAATGAAAATACTAAAATTTATTCTTTTAGAATAAAATTTAATCTTTTTTGGCAGAATAAAATTAAGTCGTCAAAAAATATAATTTTAAGATTCACTTTTTTTCTCAGTGCACAATACTCTTAAATTGATACTACGATACTCTTAAATTCATACCACAATGCTCTTGAATTGATACCACGATGCTCTTAAATTGATACCACGATGCCCTTAAATTGATGCCACAATGCTCTAAAATGTATGCCACAATTCTCTAGAATTGATGCCATAATGCACTAAAATTGATGCTACAATGCTCTTAAATTTGATGCCACAATGCTCTAAAATTTGATGCCACAATGCTCTAAACTAAAATCAATGCACCAGTGTGCTAAAATTAATACCACAGTGTATTGGAAAGTTACTAAAATGTAAGACATTTATGGCATTGTTTTAATGCCATAGAGTTACTTGATTTTAATGCCAAGAAAGCACTAAAATCAATCACGAAAGGTATAGGAGCCTTTTTGATGCCATAAATAGCACAAGAATGCATTGATTTTACTGCATTTTTCTCTCTGTGTGCGCTCTCTAAAGGCTTTTATAACCATTTGACCTAGAGAAACCGTCATAAGGATTGATTCAACGGTGTTTTCACACATTGTCAATTGTCCGCCTGGGTATTCTCTAAAACGTATTCAAAAATGAAAAAGATTGCACGAGGTGTTTTCCAGCGATTTCAAAAAGGGATGGGGGAAAATGAGGGGCATGATAACGATCCTCAGGTCGACTTATGCGGAAGGTCCCCTTTAGCTCCCAAGTCGCTATCTCTAACCGTTTGACCTCTAGAGCTGGCTCCAGTCTGACGGGCAGACGGACAAACAGCGTGACGATATTGCTCAGAAATCATCTGAGACGCGAAGATTTTATGAGGAAAGTGGTCTCTGGGGCGAGGAAGGTGGAAATTTTGGGGGTGAGGCGAAAAAATCGAAGGATTATATACTGTACATTCGTGGAATTCGAGCAGTGAAAAAGTATGGGGAAGTACGGAACATTTGAAAGTGGGGCACCTTTGAAATTGAGATTTTTCTCCTATGTTTAAGTGGAACTGAGCCATATCGTCAGTTAAATCAGCATTTATCGTAACTTCATTTTTGCGATTTTGAGATATATACATATTTGGAATCAGCGTAATTTTGTTTATTTAACGCACTTGTGAAAAAGAAACTTTTATAAGCTCAATAAAAATTATTTTAAACAAAAATTATCGTAAGTGCCCTTAATTAAGAAAAAATTATCAGAATTTGTCGTAACTTCCATTTTTGGGGAAGTTACGACAAATTGCCATACAAAATTTTCAATAATCAGCATTTGCCGTAACTTCTTTTGCTCACTTGCGTGGCTTGTAATTTGCAGCAAAATTCCAATATTTCTCAATAAAACGTTTACAAACTCTTCCAAATATCGAAAGACAGTGCGAATAGTGTACCATGAAATCATTCTAATTCAATATTTGCGAGAAAAAGTAAGAAAAAATCCCTGCCCATCTGTCATTAATTCAAAAAAAAAAAAAAAAAAAAAAAAACAAACGACGTGGCGCACAAAATTTATTCAATAAATTTTATGAAATAAAAGCTTTTAGGGACAGGGATAACAGTATTATTGACTAATTTAGTCAAATAAAGGCGCTTATTATCCCTAGTATAATTCAAATTGATATAATGCATTTTAGAAAATTGTCGTAACTTCCAGAATCTCTATACATTGGAAGTTACGGCAGTAGTAAGTATGGTACCGCACGCCCTCCTTTTTTGTGCATATCTAAACCTTAGGCATAGAAATACACACACTCTGTACAACACCAAACCTTACCCTCAAAGAATACTTTTGTATTGTGCAGGTTTGAGCCTCATTTTACAGAGGTACACGTTTGCACTGTACAATACTAAACCTTATTTTAAAACATTGTGTGCAAGCATACATTCTCATATGTAGGGAAGAAATGGGTTACTTTGAACTGTGCGTTTACATTGTTATACGATTCTTTCAAATATTTCCAAAAGAAAACTGGGCTCTAACGTGATGTAATTTGGATAGACAAAACAATTATGGATCGAAATAAAATAATTGCAAGAACCAGCTTCACTTAGAAATAGGCAAAAAAGCCTCATAACAATCTAGCTCCACAGCTCAAAGTAGCCACACCTTCCCCCTACAGTGCTAAGCCGCATACGCAGAGGCATACTTTTGTATTGGCCATTGCTGGGCCTCATACTAATGATGTTCGAATTTGTACTGTATAATGCGCAAATGTAGATTGAAAAGAATGATGCTGCGTGTGTAAGAATAGAAAATTCGAAAACCATAAAGACAAGAAAACCAAAAAGAAGAACCATGGAATGAGTGGAATCAGTGTACCAAATAAAACATAATGATGCTTTTCATATTCTTGATAAACTGCATTTATTTTATTTATCAGTTAATTTTACAAATCCTCTTCACTGATTTCAATATAATTTACTCCCTTTATTTTAGCTTGTAATTTTCGAATCTTGTCTATATATTCCTGACTTTTATTTTTCACATTGACATCTAATTCTTCTTCACTATCACTTTCAAATTTTTTTCTTTCCTTATCTAAGCTCTTTTTGGGTTGTTTCTTTTTTGAAACATCTTTCTCCTCATCATTTTTTCTTTTGAGCACCACTTTTTTTTCTTTTTCCTGGGGGAAATTGTTTTCCACCCACCTTTTCACTTTACCACGGCGTTCATTTAAGTTTAAATCACTTTCACTCTCACTTTCAGTTACCCCATTCACAGGATTGTCTTCTTTCTCTAAAATCTCCTCCAGATGGCTTTTCTTTTTCATTTCAATCTTCGCCTTCATGATGGTTTTAGGGGTTCCATCCTCCACGATCAAAGTTTCCCACACCTTGACCGTTGCCATCATCCAATGATCATCTTTTCGAAGTTCATGCATATGAGGGTGGATTTTCTTGGAGACGCGGCTGGGCAAATACACTTTTTGCCCGTCCTCCAAAACTGCAACCACACAAGGGTTGGATGAATCAAAACGCGATATTCCTTCCTCCAATCGGTGAATCCAGAAAAATTCATTCAGGGGGAGCTTTGAAGGAGAGATGGGCTCCTCTACCTGCGCCTCGTTAACGAGCTCGGCAAAATTCTATAAGATTAAAAGAAAATTAACATTATTTTTCATATATTTTTTCCAACTTAAAAGTTTTTCCAATAAACGTATACATACCATATTTTCAGCGAATCTTCAGTATACTGCCTCCGGAAGTCCAAATGACAATGATAGCCAAATTAGAAGTCATGTATGCAAATTCAAGAACAAATTCATTTATTGACGTCAATACGTAACAATATATCTTCATGAGTGGGGAGAAAAATATTTCACTGCAGAAAAATGCAAGAGTGCAAAAATAATTTTTTGCTACCGTATGTGTTTACCACTTCATATATTAGGTAAATGACCTTTCATGTATTATTTTGGAGATGACAAAGAAAATTAATTAAGATGAATGAAAAAATATTTAACTTAAAATTATATTTCTATTACGGTCAATTTCTAGCCTCGAGTCATATTCAGTATATATAATACAAGTTATTGTTTTTGATAATGTGTTTGCAAATCGGGCTTCAATTCTAACTGATCCTTGCTCCAAAAGGGACATACATCCTTCTGAATGTGAATCTGGATCTAAATCAAAAGCAAGTAAAAAGAATCCTTTTTTGAAATCTTCTAGAGTTATCTGATGGGATTTATATCCGTGATGAATACCTGTTCCAGAAAATAATGTTTGGTATGCTCTGGCATATTGATTCTGTTTAAAATCCATCCGAAGAGGCTGTATTGGATGTGGCATTCCGTTTATAAGTAGAGCAAAGTCAGTAATATTATAATGCTGAAAGTTAAAAGGATTCATAGATTTTTGTCCGTTATAAGCTTGATTGTCTACCATTCCGAATATAATTCTGCGAGGTAGAACTCCATGAATGATGTTATCCAAATTAATAGATGATGAACCTGAAGGCACAGTTACAGTTTTGATTTCCACTTTTTTGTAATGATATATTGCATTTTCTTTCTCTAGCACTGTATTGTGTGCAAGAAGAATATTTGGATTCAATGTGATTTGATTCATATACATTGTAGCTTCCAAGAGACGAAACTGAGGATTTTGATTGTTTTCACATAGAAGAAAAAAGCTAGGTTTTTCAAGATTAATAATAACCCGTAAATCAACGTTATTAATTAACAGTACAGGTTGATTCAACAAATCGCAATGCAATCTTCCCATGAGTTCTACTACTGTACTATTTTTAATAACTTCTTGTCTTGCATAGAAACCTTGATTTTGAATGGATAAATCATCCAATGCTCCTGTATCCCGATACCATCCAGAGTTCTTCAAAAATGTATTTTTCGCATCTGTACCATAAGTTAAAAGTGTTTCCAAATAACTTCTGTAGTGGTAATCGCCTTCACTTTGAGAAATGGACTTTCCATTTAAGGATAATGCGCATGACCGGATAAGTGAGTGAAGAATATTGTTTACAATACTAGGTTGATTTTCATCAGTATCTTTATATTTTTGTCCTACATCATTTAAGAGTTGAATTTTAAATCTTATATAAATTGATGAGAGATCGCGATAGCAATCTCCATGTGCTACAGAATAAAATTCTACAACAGAAGGATTATCAAGGCTTGCGATGGGTTGATAGGAAACTTCTTCTGTTCTTAAAATTGAAGTTTGTATAGGAGGGCTTGCAAAAATATCCAGTTCACTTTTCATACATTCGGTATATTTAGACATTATGAAAAAATATCAAGTGCCCGAATTTCCTGTTTATCAATTTTCTTATTCGTTTTGCTTCTGGAACTCTTCTTTTTAATTTTCTTTTTGCCTTTAGATGTTACTTTAGCAATTTTTGATGCAAGTTTGTACAACACTGGCGATTTTCTTTTATTTGAAGATGTATTATGCGTAGTCAGAGATGGAATGATATCTCCCATTGTATCGGTTTTATATATACCTTTACCACTCATTGCTGACAATTTTTTTAGAGCTTTTTCTGTCAATTCATTTTGTGCTTCACGACCACGATCCTTTAGAATTTGTTTAAAAGGTTTAGTTCCAATGTCTGTAAGAATATCTGACCCAGTTTTAATTGCTTGATTTTTAATAACGTTTAACCCTCTCATGAAAACAGGCCTCAAAATTCTAATAAGTCCTCCAAGAATTGAACCCAAACCCCGTCCTCTTTGAACACCAAAAAAATCCGCTCTATACACATTACCTATTTCACCCCTCCCGCTCTGCGTGAAATAATATTTGGTATATATGTCCGACATTTCTACATAAAATGACTTTTTATATAATTTTTCTCTCTATTTATATATTTTTTCAGTCTACAAATGGTTTCTTCTTTTTAAAATGTAATACCAGCATTGTAGGCGTTGCACTAGGTTCAAAGTCATAAGGATTTCCATCTTGGGTTGTAATTAAAATTTCAATGGTATCAAAATTTGTTTTTTCTAGAGGATGATATTGAATGCTTTCAAATGATTTATACACCTCATCGTTTTTTACAAGCAAAATTGTTCTTAAGCATCTTGCAAAGGTATTGCTTACAAGCTGATGTTTAATTACATCCGTATACACAAACATTAATTTTCGTGTATGGTCTTGCGGTTTAAATTCTGGAACAATAGAAGGATGCAAAGATGCTCCAAGAAATTGATTATTATTGTTATTATTTATTATTGGAGGTATATGAGAATTTTCAACAATTTTTAGTAAGGCTTCTTGATTTCGATCATTAAATGGTATATTTACTAATATTGTTTCCATCAGTTCTTCTACAGATTCATATGTATCTTCATATAAAGGTATATCGAATACTCTATTATTTATTTCAACCGTAACAATAGTCAATGGATCTTTTTTATTTGATATATTTCTTTTGACTTTAATTTCAGGCTCTTTGCATTGAAATTCTACAAGCATTTCCGTAAATGATTCAATTTTAGCTTTTTTTTTCGTAACACCTACACCTTTTTGTACATCACATTTAGTAAGATTTTTTACAGTTTTTATCAAACGTTCATGAATGTTATTATTATTATTATTATTATTATTATTGGTGTTTATAAGCTGTTGAGTTGATCCAACAAAATCATTTGATGAATGAAAATCGTTCAAAAAACTGTTTCTTAAAAGATATAACAAACTATGTAAAGGGGTATAGTGTGCGAACAAAGGTATCTTATAAAATTCATCAGATCTTTGTTCATGATTAATTAGTATAACTCTTGGTTGAACTTTTCTTGGAGATTCGCGAATTATGGAAGATTCAGCTATATTAAATGATATTTCAGCAAGACCAACAACCCACTGATCAGTGAGAAAAATTTTTGAAGGTAATTTAGTTTGAAAGCATGATAAAGTATTATTAGGGAAATAATTGCTAGAAGAATTACTTAAAAGAGTTAAATAAAATTCATCTACTGTTGTCATCGACCCCATATTGCTTTAAAATTTCTTTTTTGCTAATCCACTTATTAGGTGTGTTTCCAGAAAACTTCACAAGATACTGAAGATTTTTACCAAGACCACGAGTTTTTATAATTTTTTCCATCGATGAAATATCATTTTGAACTTTTTGCAATTGATTTGAATAAAACCGTCCTGCAATTTTTTTGTTTTTATAATCACGTAATGTGTATAAAGCAAAAGGCTTCTTTCGTATAACATTATCGATATGGAATTTTTCTTTGGTCCACCGTTGTTCAAAACCTTTATCAAAATTATGTTTTGGTTTGGCCACGCGAACAATGTCATTTTTCTTAAGTAATATAGGATCAAGTTTTACCTTTGATAGCAATTTCTCGTACCGCTTTTTATAAATTTCATTCAGAGATAAAATATGTTCATCAGTAACATCCGATGGTCTCATTTTTATAGTTGAATGTATTTTATTATTGTAAGAATTTACTAAATCCTGAAGAACATCAATATAACGTAACGTATTTCTATCTGTAAAATACCTGTACATTAATTGTTTAAGTGTCCGATTAAATCTCTCAACTACTGCACATTTAAGTATAGGATTGTATGAAAAATACTGCTGTATATTATTTGCTTGCAAGAGGTTATTGAATGACACATTCTTAAATTCTTTTCCGTTATCTGATTGAACTATTTCAGGATTTCTTCCACTAGAACGCAATATATTCGAAAAAGCCTTTGTGACATCTCCCGCAGATTTAGATTTAAGAGGAATCGCAAAAGCATATTTTGAAAATACATCAACTACAGTCAATATAAATGAATAATTTTCGTTAAATTTTTTAATATGCCTCATGTCACACAGATCAATTTCCCAGAGTTCGTCAATGTTAAAAACACGGTATTGATTTCTTTTAAATTTTCGTATTACAGGAAAGTGCAATGTATATGAATCCTGTTTCTGTAAATAATTCTTAATATCTCTACTAGTTACATTTTCATCTTTAAGAGAACTGTATAATTTGTTAGGAGATGAATATAAATGCTCACTTTTTAAATCTGTATATAAATTGTTTATTTTATCGAATCCCATTTTACTGAAGCAGATTTTAATTTCTTTGCTGGAAAGTTCAATTTGGTTTGAGAAACACCTTTGGCTGTTCTGCTTAAATACTGACGAGTCCTTGGAAGTGATAGTGCTTTTGTTTTATTTGACATCTTTGGTGTAACAAATTTAGCTGCTATTCGTTCTTTTATCCCATTCGTATCTATATGATATACAGTACCATCGTCTCCTAGTATACCAATTGCTGGTGGCACTGACTCTGCACTCGGAGCATTTTTGATATATTCTTTAGCCTTCCGGAGGAAAGTATTCTGAACATCTTTAGGAAGTTCATCATATTCTTTGTCAGGAATTAGTTCTGTAGAATCATTTAAATCCAAATTGTCGTTATAAGATTTCATTTCTAAGCTATGAGGAGAAACAATTTCATTCATAGGCTGACTCTGAATATTTTCGTTATCAACTGTATCAACACCGTTATCGTCACTTTCAAAAATCATTTCGTCTAAATTATGTCTTAGATGTTGATCCTTGAAGGGAGATATTTCTGTAGAAATATCTCTTTTCACTATTCGCTTAGTCTGAGTGCCGATATTTACTCTGGATCCATTTTTATTCATATCGTGAAATTTTACTTTTGATGAACTATCATCCGTACGTTTAATTTGTTTTATAGGTAAATTTATATTCTTTCGTTGAATCTCACCCTGGCGCGTAAGAGTTTGCCTATATCTGTACCATTTTTGAGATGTATTCAGATTTTTATCTTTCAAAATCTGATATATTTCTCGATCAAAATTATTCAATGATTTAACAAAACCAATTTGAGACATAAAATTTTCAAACAGTTCAGGAGTAATTAGGACCATACGTTTTAGTTTATCATTATTTTTTATCGCATTCATGATGAAGATAAAATTTTTCCAATAATTCCTGATAATACAGAAGAAATTAGTAACGGCACAAATCCACCTCTTTGTACAACAATTTTTCTCTTTGCACATTGCGATGAATTTGAGCATGTAAAATTTCTCAGCTCCCTTTTATATCTTTTCAGTGCATTGTAGCAAGGAGGTGATACTTTATGATTTCCGTTTAATACATTATGAGCAATTTCTTGAATTGATTTAATAGCAGAAAGAGAACAGTTTTTTAAAATAGATTTACGTAATTTAGGATTTGCATCTTTAAGTATGAATAAAATATGCTTGTTCTCCATCAATCTCTTGATATTCGCAACATTCTTCTTCTTCTTGTTCCGATTTAGTCCCATTTCTCAGAATATTTTTAGATATATTCTTTAATTCTGAATTTGAACAAAAACAAGATGTAAAAGTATTGTTAAATATATCTGTTCGAAATCTTAAAAGATCTGGCGTCTCTTGGGTTAAATCTATCAACAAATAACCATATGGCATGGACGTGCATTCTTTATATATCCTCAGCAGCTCACAAGGATTTTCAGGATGTAATTGTCTAGCAAGAGGTAAAAATTGTGATTTGTCGCGAACATTGCGAAAAACAACTAAATATTTTGTATTTAAAGAAATGGTACGCGCTAATCTGGATTGATAAAAAATATTTTGGCAGATAAATATAATAGATATATTTTTATGATGCGATTCTTTGATAAATAAATCACATATTCTGGGTTCATATTCTTTATTAGTCATCAAATCATCGAGGATTATGAGTTTTGGTGACTTATCTGATGAACCCTGTCCAATTTTTTCTGGAATTCCTTTACAAATTTCCAAATTGTTTAATTTTGGAAGATTTCCCACGCTACCGTTTTCTGAAAAGCACCAAATAATTTTTGAAAACTCGATGTTTGTTAATTTAGTCAAGTTACTTAAAACATTGTATGCAAAGGTTGATTTTCCACAACCAGAAGGTCCTGCAAGGATTATTGAGAAGGGTACAGGAAATTTTAGATGCATTTTGCGAATATGAATGAAAGACTGGTGTTTGAAAATGTTTTACGTTCTATTTATATCTTTGAAAGTGATAGATATAAAATACATTTGATAAAATATTTTTATTTTAAGATTCAAAAAGAATACATATATATTTATATAAAAAGTAATATAATTTACATTAAAACTAATGTGCTTATACCACTTATACATATTTATAATAAATTTAAATTAGATTAAAACTAAATATATTAAAATCCATAGGGTAGAGTGTCATAGTTAGCTGTACATCTTCGTTTGTCCAAAGTGAATTTGACAATCTTTGATGAAGGACCCGATGACATACAAAAATCTGGGCCCCGAAATATGGTATCAGTATATTTCACTTCTATCGGCTCTGCACCATTTACAAGTGATTTAAGAGTATCAAAATTTACTTTTTCTTCTACATGGCGATTCATTGTAATACCCTTAAATACAACCTTGTACGAGTGCTTACCTGTCATAGGGTTAAATATACGTATACCATATGACTTAGGTCCAGTTGCCACATATTCATCGATATAGGCCTCTTCACCATATGAAGCTATCTCATCCGTGAGGTCTCCGAGAAAAGACCCTGTTTTTAAAGGATTTTCTTCACCGTCACGAACCACGAATATAATGGAATCTGTATCACAATAAAGTGCATTTCTACCAACTTTCGATAGAGCTTTGTATAGCTCTATTCTTGCATTTGTAGTGGTACAGATTCCTACCCCAATATTTACGTGTTGAGACTCTGGGATGTTTTCAGTTAAATGTGACCAGGTCACAAATATTTTATCTTCGCCACATAAATATAATTGGTGCACCTCTATTCCCTCTTTAGATACGAAAGACATTAATTCTGCCTGCGAATTACAGATTGTTGTCTTTTTTAAATCTTCTCTTTGGATAAATTTTCCCCATAAACTGTTTAGCATAAGCTTTGACAGGTTACGGAGGCCCTTATTTACAGAAATATTTGCCCTGTCGAGTTTTATATGTTCATTCTCGAAATACTCCTGCAAATACCGTTCTCTAGACTCTTCAGATTCGCAATTCTCGGGCCAACCGCTAGACTCTTGTTTTATTTTAAGGAAATTATCCACATAATCTGCAAATAATCCCTTTTCTCCAGAATTACGGTCATATTGGATGGTATCATATACCCATAATTCAAGAGTATCTAATATTTTGTAGCCGTTTTGAACTGCTAGTCTAATCTCGTCTAGAGACCAGTATCCTAAGAGAGAACGTTCATGATCACTATGTGTACACACATCTAGATCGGATTTCTCTAGTGTACACATAGCACAGAGAGGAAATGTCAATCTGTCATTGCACCGATAAGGCAGACATGGTAAATAAAGGTTTCGCGGGGGCAATATTCGACATTTTGCAACACCATCATACTGCAAAATTTCATCCGGAACTGTGAAATTTCGAATTATTTTTGGATGTCCCACGAAATATTTAGTATATTTATTAGCCCAGGGGTACAAAGATGTAAAATCGTAATAATACATCTTATCACCTGGCCGAGCTTTATAATATAATTTAAATACCTCTGTGCGTCCTCCATAAACAGCTGATCTTAAATCAAACCCAGAGTTAACAATTTCTCGATGGTTTTCAAGAAGATTATTCAACTCTGGGTAAGATTTCAGAATTTTGCGAAATTCACATTCCCAGATGTAATTTAAATTGTATCCCAAATGCCGTAATTTGTTTATTTTATGTTGCGTCATTTTGTATCGATTTTCCAATGTGTCTAGCGGGTCTTTGCTGCAACAGTGTTTTCGATTAGACAAACAAGTATGTCCATGGTAAAAACATCCAAAAAATTCGAAAACTGTGTTAGACTCTTTATCAAAACCGTCAACAATATAATTTGTATTTTTAATTTTTTCTTCATAGCGCAAATTAGGGTAATCAGTCTCTTTTTGAAAAATTAGCCAACGAAGACCGATTTTGCTCTGTAAATGAATGAAATTCGGATTGTAATTATTTTTAGGTGTAATACTTAGCGTATTCTCCTTTAAATAATTTTTTCTGTATGCTTTCATTACAGCATCCGCGATTGTTATGGACTGTAGAAAAGGATTGATATTAGTGGTTCTTAGAAAAGAAATCATAAAGTTCAAACAACCCGCGCGCAAAATATGTACGTCTTGTTGACAGTATTTTTTTAATTCCTCTTTATTGTTAAACACACGATGTTTATTTTCATCATACCATTTAACAAATTTAGAATACTTATCCTTAGACATATTGTCAATAGGATAATATTCTATCGGAGGATATGGTCCAACATAGTTTTCATTTTCCGGAGTGTTAAACTTATATGGATATTCGCCCTTATTGCAATCCTCTAATCCAAAACTTGAGGCGAATTTAGACAACGCGAAGGGAATGAAAGCAATTGAATCAATAAATTTTACGTCGTTAACAGAAATGCATAAAATTTTTCGTCCGACTAAAATAGGAGAAATTTTTACATCTCTGCTACATAATTCTCGAAGAATAAATTGTGCATCATATCCTTTGGAATTATGTGCAATTGCCACAACAGGCCATGTACGAAATTTGAGAACATAATCAACGAATTTTGACACGCAATCTTTCGAATCATTATTATAAACATTTTCAAATGGATTGCAATTAGGGCAGTTTGTCGGAAATGACGAAGCATAGCAACAAATATGGCATACAATATTGGTAATGCAAAGATTCGGAACGTGACGGTGAATCCCTTGGCCATCTTCAATCAATTGACATTCGAAATCATAAAATATGATTTGAAATTCTTGTGGTGGATTTTTTTTATAAAGTTGTACAAAGCAATAGTGTGGAACATCGACTATTTTATTGCAATTGAAACATTTCTTTGTGTTACATTTATGTTTGGTTGATGTGTTTTTAAATAGAATGCCGCAAGAATCACAAATTTTAATTTTGTCACACATTTTTTTAATTTTATGATGATCGTAACATTCCATACCTCTGAAGTGCCTGTTACAATCTTTACATTTAACCAAAGTTTTGGAAAATGAACAAGGGGGTTCACGATCGCAAAATTTGCACTTAAGTGGGCATTTGTGATCGTGATTATACAATGTTTCGCATACAGTGCATTCATGCCTATAATTAAAAAATGACTTTAAATTTCGAATTAAAAAATAATGATTATTTCTTTTATCATAAAATATATTTATATGTTTCGAATTTTTGTCTGCAATTTTGCTGCTTCTATATGCGAAACTTTTATAATCCCCCAATTTATCATAAACGGTTATGATATATTTCGGAAATATTATTTCAAATTTCGGGATGAATGATAAATCATATGACCCATTGGTATGCAAGACCTCACCACATTGGCTTATTAGATCGATAGCGTGGCGTTCCAATTCTCTTCTGTAACGGGTCCAGCTTCTTAGTGTCCTGTCTCGGCGCTCGTGGTTTTTCATATGAATGACACGTCCAAAAAGCAATGCTATTGGCAAACAGAATTTCTCAGCCCCCGTGTCTATTATACTATACTTTTTGAACCTTCAATAGAATAAATTTTAAATAAGGATTAGTTTTAAAAATATTTAATCATTTATTTATTTATTCATTTTATTATTTATTTACTTATTTATTTATTTATCAGTATTTAATACCTTCTTATTTCCGCCGGATTCATGTGGGCAGTTCTTCTTCTCCCAGCTCCATGCATCATATGCAAAATATTTGCTGATAGCATTAATTCATCGGAAGCTCCAAAAGACGCATTACTTTGATTAATTTTTTCAAATCGATCAAGTATAGTGTCAGCAGAGAGGGCAGTTATTGGAGTGAGAGGAATGTATAATGGCTTAACCTCTGGTTTATGAGGTAGATAAAATTCTAGCCCTGCCTTATCACCAGCATTACCCTCGCGACTGATCATTTCAATAATCTCCCTAAACGCGTTTTCCATCCACTCAAATCCAGATGCAGCACCTTCGGGTCTTCTTAGGCGAAAATTTAAAGCAAGCTGTGTTAAATTAAACCGCTTATTGTATGATTTCTCCTTGTTCAAAATTTCTACCGTACTTGATGAATTAATATTTGAATCGTTGCCTGTAATATTAATAAAACATACGAATGAAGTAAAAATCAATTAATTGTATAGCTATTCGAACATACCATGTCCAGTTTGGAGAATTTCATGATCATTTTCAGCATCTTCTGATACAGTATCCATGTTAATAGAATTATCCAAAAAACTAGGTACTGATACCGGTGGAAGTAGCAAATTCGTTGGTGGTGTAGGTAGTGGATTTAAATGAGAAATAGGTAATTGATGTGAATTTTCTAGAGATGTGACAAAAAATAAAAACAATATAACATTAATAATATTCCGTTATATGAAAAAAATGTAACTTACCTCTTCCGTTCCATAGCATTTTAATGATTCGAAAGCATAACATTTCATATTCATCAATATCCATAATAGCCCGAATGAAGGTGTTTCTTTCTTCTGGAGTCACTGTAGCACCATCGCGTAACACTCTCTCAATTTTTGTTAACACATTTTCTCTAAAGAACCTTAACTGCGGTTCTCCAAGAATCTTAAACAAAATTGCAATTGAAATATGAACACAAAAGTGCGTCATTTCCATTTTTTTTTTCGTCAGAAACAAATAAGCCAATGCAGCATTTCAACACATAAATGCACATACATAAAAAACACTTTTTTCTTCTTGCCAAATATTTTTATTATCATTCAGAATTGGTTTAATCTTCTAAGTTAATTTCAGTTACATTTTCGTACATATACGGTATTTCACTAAATAATCTAAAGTAATTTATTGGGGGTCGTAAATCCATTGGTGCTGTATATGATGATGAATCCAGCTTTTTTACTTTCATATTTTTACATGTTGCAATATATCTATCTAAATATTCTTTAATAAAATATTGTACAGAATTATTATAGATTAAAGTGGTATGTATAAAATCGTTTAATATCATTAAGTTTTGAAATTCAATTTTAGTTAGTACTAATGATACATCATTTTGGGTAAAAACTATACATGTAGAATTATTGAAGTCCAGGAAATCAATTTTGATTATATTTCCTTCTTTACTATTTGTTGATAATCCTGTTTGTTTGGTTTTTGCTTCAGCTGCATCTATTTCTAAGCATTCCTCAATAAATGTTCTGTTGCCGTAAATT